>NC_035448.2:199144419-199162043 GCF_002127325.2 Helianthus annuus | reverse complement strand
CTTTATTTAGGCAATCAATTGTAAGGAATGGTTTTGATTTATTTTTATATATATTAAAACAAAACTCATAACATACATTCCAAAATCTCAAATACAATTACATATTGCCCTAAACGGGTCTTTCACATAATACATACCTCCATAGAGGTTTTAAAATAAGTGACAAGTCCACGCAGGGACTAATATAAGATAGGTGTCCATGCAAGGACTAAAGATAAGTCCACGTAGGGACTGAAATACGATAAGTTGTCCACACAGGGACTTATTTCAAAATAGAAATTACATTCGTACTACTATTAAGGGCTAGTGGTCACGTTTCTTCTTTTTGCCCTTTAGTAGATTCGCCAAGCCCTTGAGAAATCCTCGGTGGCTTTTCTTTTCTTCCTCGAACTCTCTCTCCACACGATCTAGTCGATGGAGTATTTCTTCCTGTTCAGGAGGAGAAAAACGTGGTTGCGGCGCTTGATGCGGAACTGGAGGTCTGGGAGGTATTGGATACCCATGAGCTGAGTAGTCCGGTGGTCCCATGTTTCCATGTGCTCCGTCAGGGTAGCGCGCATTATATCTAGCCGACACCACATATGGGTCGCGCTCATAGCCGTAGTTGTATTGTGCTTGTGACGGTTCAAACGGGTTGTAAGCCGTTGGACCTGTGTAAGCTGGTATGGGTTGGTCATACCCAAATGGTGGCGAATTTCGTGCAGTAGGTGCGGAGTTCGCCTCCTGTATAGGACTTGAAGGTCCTTCTTCATGTAGTGGCGGATAGTGGCTACTACTAGAATGTCGAGGAGTGCTGAAGTGGTTACCCCCTCCTCCTCGTGTAGACATACGAGCATTGGTCCTCCTACGCCTCGGCGGGTCAGGTATTACTGGTTGTGCCGGTGGCGGAGGTGGTGGCGTAACTGCCTCAAAGCGTGAATCCTCAGAGGGATCCTGTGGATGTCTCGGTTGCGATGTCTGATGAGATGGTGTGTTGTACCACTCATGTCGGTCAAACAAGGCCATAAAGCTGTCTGGGCCTTGATACTGCGGACCATGATATGAAGATCCATCAGATACTTCTATCGGATGCGTGGGCGTACCACGAGCTGGTTCAGTTGGATCCTCATCTTCCTCCATGGGATCTTCAGAAAAATGGTCTTGTGGCCCTAGTGGAACAAAACCTGAAGGTTCCTGTATGTAGTCAGCCGGATTAAACTGAGCTACGTAGTATGGAGTAGGGTCGTCATAATTCCGGTGCGAAACCGAACGTTGTAGAGGTATGAAGGAAGGTTGTGGGTTGTTGGGATCATTTTCCGAATTTGGCCCAAAGGAGTGCCGGTAGGATGGCGTCGAGCTGTGCGAAGTGGAATGCCTCGCTGGTTCGTATAGATCTCTTCGTCGTTGTGGCTCTTCGCTTCGTGTCATCGAAGGATGTCTTGTACCAGATGGTCCAGCTTCTTGATCGTGATGTGTCACGATTTCTCCTCGGCCTCTACGTCCCCTTCCTCTTCCTCGGAATATAACAGGTGGCATTTTCCTGCTCCAAAACTTATTAAAAATCAAATTGAAAATGAAGACAAAAAGGAGTAATAATCCGAATTTGTCCTAAGTTCTTGTCTAGACTCAAGTATGTGCAATTGTGTCACTGAGATTAAACACAATAGGGTAGTGTTTAATTCACTCAATGTTGGCTCTGATACCAACCTGTCACACCCCGATTTCCACGTGTCTCACCGGTGGGCCCGGTGGGGGATTACCGTGACGATGTTGGCAACAATATAGTCAAACCACACAATTATATAATGCACAGCGGAAGCATAAGATAAATATATAAATTTCAACCTCTGATCGTAATATCAAAATGTATTACAAGGGTTGAATAAATCCACAGTGGATCGTAATTAATCATAAATTATTGTTCCATCAGATACTGCAATCAAGCTTGCGAGGCTTATCCCGACGCTAGGGAGCTAATACCAGCCAATTACGTTTAGGTACCTGCACTTAATCTTTTTGGGGAAAATACGTCAGTTTACACTGGTAAATACATTCAACTGACACATTTGAAAATGTTTATCAAAATTGATTTGAATGCACAAGGCACAAACTCTTTTATAACTTGGGAAAATTCATAATGATCTTGTGAACGTTTTACATGTTCTTTTATGCGTTCAGTAGCCCGGGTCGTGCCGGGTTAAAGATTTATAGACACACCACGTTTGCGTAAAACCGTAGTACAGAAACCAACGGCTACGTCTTTTAGTTCTAGTGTCGACACTTTATACCGGGTGTACGCCTACACCGGGATGTCGATGGTCGTGGCCATTTCGTAAAATGATGCCGAGGATATCCGGGACAACGGTCATTAAACCCCCCAAAGGCTTATAAGCAACAAAACTGTTTAAATGAGCCGATCATATTTAATCAATTAACCACCTCAGCGATGGAATTATATAATGCTCAATCAAGCGGTATTAATATACCGTAACCCAAGCCCATATAGGGGAAATAAGTTAAAGTATTTACCTTTGCAAGTATTAATCCTTAATTTAGATCAAGTCACCGATAGCTTTTACTGGGGCTCCTAATCTGGAACGAAGGTTTTAATTAACCTCTTAGAATCCTAACGGTCCTTATATTAGCCGTAGCTTAAACCGGTTGATTCCGATATATATAGATATGGTTAATTCGCACGAAAAGGCGAAAACCGAGAATGGAGTATGATTTGGACCCAACAAGTTCAGAGACTTGTTTTATATGGGTTTATAGTTCATACTCTGGATTTTGGGGTTCAAATAATATAATTTGACCCATATCGGCTATTGCACGAAAACTAGTTCCATGAGCCGTACCGTGTGCGCAAATAGGCGAAACGGTTAACCATAAGAGTCGTACGCTTATTTCCTAAGTCAATATGCCTTAAAAGTATTTTTGGTATCAGTAGGATACCTTCCGTAATGCCCGTAACGAGTTTAAGTTTATATTATGCCCCGTAGGGGCTTTTCGGTCATTTTAAAGACTTTAAAAGGGATTTTCGAGTTCTACAGGAAATCTGAGTTTCCCGAACAGCTTATAAAGCTTAAAATACTTTATTTATTATTTAAAACCAGTAGCAACTGGAATCGGGTCAAAAGACCTTGTAGAACTCCCGTTTTGGCCAAAAAGGGCATATTCGGTATGTACCGAACCGTAGCCATAACCGCAGGTTATGAGCAAGGTAAAAATTATTAAAAATCTTTAAAATTCCCAAAATATTATTTTACCACAGTGGGTAAAAGTTTTGGTGACGAAAACTTGGGTTAGATGGGCGTTATGCTAATTGCGCCGTTAAATACAAAACTTTCTTAAAAGTGCGCCTTTTAGCATAACTCTCATTCTAGACCTCGGATTAAAGTGAAACTTTAGGGACATGCTTATAATTTAACAAGCAAGGTTTTGGTCCGTTCACGTGTCCGAAATACTCGTTTTAATTTTAAAAGGCCGTTACGGTCAACTTTTAGGCGAATGACGGAAATACGTAAAAGACTCGGGTAACTCATGAACCGACCACAGAGGCTTATACCAACATGTGACCTGGTCCTAAGAGAGTCCTAAGGTATATTTATACCTCACTAAAACGGGTCAGAACTGAAGTCAAAGCAAAAGTCAAACTTTTGCGACTTTCGGCTCCGAACCGGTTCTATATAGTAAATGATCGATTCAAACGAGCGCAAACAAGTTTATATACTTATTATCATGTTTTATGATTATCAAAACAGGTTCCATAACATATATATTACAGATTATGCTTAAATCGCTAAAATAGCTTCCTGTTGACTTTTTAACCGCATGTTTGACTCGATAATTGACATAGTTAGAGTGGTGATCAGGGGGAACCATTTTAGAGGTTTAATACCCACATAAATACCAACTCATAACTATTTTTGATTCGTCATAAGACTGAACCATTTGCAAGATATTGCAATGACAACCGTTAGTTACGACGGTTGCGTTTATGAGCTATAACTATGGAAATGCAAGACCAAATTGATTGTGAACGACTTACAGAAGTGTGTTCTTGATTATAGAACAGAAGAGAATGCTAGGGAGCTCTTGAAATGATCAGTTGTAAGTGTTTTGTGTTGTGTGATTTGTTATGCACAAGGTGTGGCTATTTATAGCCAAAGGAAGCAACTTATGATCATTACAAGCACTACAATCAGTCCAGAGCTGATGGGTAGATGTCCCCTAAGTGTATGGGTTGAGCATAGGGTGCCCATGCCCCATAATTATGTGCATGATCGTTCACAAGCTCCAAAAGTCAAGAAACTACAACTTTCTGCATCTGGGCGTCGTACGCGACCCGCATGGACATTCCATGCAACTCTTACGCGGGTCGCCTGGGATCAGAAAATCAGACGCGTAATAGAGGAGGCTCGCAGCCCGCCTCAACTTATGTTTAAACCTTACGCGGGTCGCGTGAGGTTATATTTTCTGAATTTTTCAAATCTTTTATAATGATTACAGAATCGGGTCATTAATAACGAAATCTTTCGTAATGATTTGCCTGACCTTTCGGATTTGAAGGGGTAACTTTGCGGTTTGGCCCTCGGTTATTTACCGATAGGGGCCTCGTGTTAATTACCCGCATTATTAAGTCCCCGGTTTATTTATTAATTATTCTGAAAGCCTTAACTTTCACTGTTGACGCTTTTAACCCTTCTTCTACGAATTCGATCGTAACTTTCTCGTTTCATATCGAAACTTCGCGAAATTCATATATATTATTTTAGTGAGGGTATAATACCGTTACAAAGTCTTTGGAACGTTAAAGGGCCACTCAGAGGTATTATTAAACATGTTGACGCAGTTAACCCCTGTAGTTTGTAATCTCTCACTTTCTTCCGCGTTTTAGTTTTGTACGATCTATAATTTATTCGTCTGAAGGTTTAAGCATTATTTAGGGATACTATACAGTATATTTACCCTTGTTGATATTTTATAACCCTCGAATTTATATACTTTCAAGGTTTGTCAAAATTAGTCCTTTATTTATTATAGATGCCACGTGTAAACAAATGACACGTGTTAACACATCATTGGACACAAAAATTCGAGGTGTTACAAAACTTAAGGATGATGTAAGTGTAAAAACAGCCCATTTCTTAGAGGCACAGGAGAAGGTATGCATTTTGATCAAAGAACTGGAAGATATTAGAGAAAGATATCAAATTAATGAACATAACATTAAAAATATGAGTCTTCCAGTAAACTGGTTAAAAATCTGTGTGATCAACAACTTGCATACAAGAAAAAGAAGGGGTGTGGGTTGGGATTCAATCAAGTTCCTCCTCCTTATAATGACAACTACACATATTTACCCATGACTGAGGAGGAATTGATGAATGAGGACAAGATGGCTTACGGTCCTAAAACCGATAAGTCATCAATCAACAGCAGACTTGTTGATAAACGAACGACTCCTTCGGTACATTTTGTTTCAAAGGGTACTTTTGATCCTAATGCTTCGTCTTCCCCTGCAGATGAAGTTAAAGTTGAAGGTGTCATTGGAGATGAACAAGCATCAAATTCTCATGTGTGTGACATTTTTGGCTCATTTTTTCACTCTGTGATTAATTTCAGGCCTGATGGTTTAGGCGAAAACGTTGATGCTTGTGTAATAGAGACTGAAATGGCCAACGAAACGAATGATCCAGCTAAACCATCTAATTCTAAATGTGAATCGTCTGAAGCAGCTGATTCTGAGAAATTGGAATCAGTTGATTCTAGTGGATTCAGCTCAAAGGCGTCATGTGTAGAACCGTCTTGTGCTGAAAATTCGTCAAATGTTTTAGCTGAAGTTTCTGGTATTTCATCCAACAAACCAGAACTCTCTGATTCTGTCAAAGCTGATGACATAAAGGATGAAGAGAAGACTGACGTGAACAAGGCTCCAAGTGCGCAAGCTGAACATTCTGCACCTTCTGTTAGTAATGAAAAGGTTCAGATCAAGAAACAAGATCCGAAGCGAGCAGGTAAAGGACGCGGAAAGAAGAAGCCTAAACATCAAAGACAAGCAGGCTCTCCACAGTCCTCAACGGGCAGCAATAGTCCTCAAAAGGCCCGTGTTGTGAAAAATGTCTTTGTTAAGCCAGTCAGTAATGGTAAATGTGAAAAATATGCATTTGACTGTGCTAACAAAGCTTTCGGAAAGACTGGTGAGATTTCTGAACAAGACGTGCAGTCTACACAAAATAAGAAAACTCAGAGGAAATCTCCACCACAGAAGGCCGCTGCAAACGACAAGTATAGACATCCGAATTCATCATCGTTTGCAAGAAATGTGCAACAAAAACAAGCACAGAAAGGACCGGTTCATCCTTCAGGGCCTGCAAGAGCTACACAAGCTGATCAGAATGCCTTCTACGTGAAGAGACAAACATGCTTCAATTGCGGCATTGCTGGTCACATTGCTCGGGACTGCACAAATCGTCCATGTGCACCCTATTATATGCAAAATCAGAGGGTTACACCAAAGGATAACTACCATTCTAAGCCAATGAAGGTATCATCACCTAAGGCAATGAAGAATGTGAACCCCAAGGTTAAACCTTTTGATGGGGATTGGAACGCTGCCAAAAACAAACGCAAAGCTTCTCAGGAACAAAAACGTTTTTCTAAAACTAACAAACCTGGAACAGCTAAAGTTGCTCAACCAAAGGCAACAAACGCGTTTGCTAGACCGAAACAGATTTGGAAACCCAAATCCAAAGCAGCAATGTCTCCAATCCTTGAGACAAAAGGGGACTTATGTTTAAAGGAAGTGTCTTATTTTGATGCTTCAGGAAAACCCAGGACCACAATGGCCTGGGTACCCATGTCTTACTAATCTCCTTACTTTTCAGGAACAACTAAGGAGGAGCTGTTGACAATCTCTGGAAAGTTGATAGTGGTTGTTCCAGAGATAAAAACGGGTAACATTTCACTGTTGCAAAAAGTTCAATTTGTTTTTACAAATGATATGTTTCCTTTGGAGGAGATTAGAGAAGTAAGATAAGATCAGCAAAAGGTACCGTTTAAATTCCGTACTCTAATTTGAATTTGATTAGTCTTCAATCTGATGACAGAACGGTTAAAAAAATATTTTTTTTCTTAGTTCATTATCTTTGGTAAATTTGCGCAAAGATACAAGATTTATGCACAAATTTTGGGGGAGAGAGAGACATATATAGAGTTTAGGGGGAGAAAACCGAGATAAACCAAAAAGAGTTTGCTGTAAATAGGAGAAAATGAGAAAAATACAAAAACATTAGAAAAATGAAAAAGCCAAAAAGATAAATTGCATTATATGGGAAGTGAAATAAATGTTCGTGTTAAACGGCTTGACTAACACATGTAAGGTGCCATAGCTGAAAAGACTAGGATCTACTGTGATATGTCGATAGGCTTGACGCTCAAAATGATAAAAGATACTAAGTGATATAAACATAACGAACTATGTACCATGTGGGTAACATACCAATGGCATATGATTTTATGGTCTTAAATCTTGCGTTGATAGATAGCCAACATCCGAGGTTTCGGGTCTTTATATTGTTGAATCATCCGGGGATATCTTGGCTGTCCTTCTGTTCAGAACTAAAATTGTACATGACCCTAGGAAAGAAAGTCACTTGGAATTAGCTCATTTCTATTTGAATGTCTGTATGTTGTCCCGATACACACAATTTTGATCTGATTCTGAAATCTTCTCTGAAAAAAGTCGTGTACCTCCTCTACTGCATCCAGATATATGCTGACCTGGAGGTGCTAGGCAATGACAGCTTCTGTTGCATCCAGATACATGCTAACCTAGCTGTACGTTGTCGCGCTATAGATCTATACACCCGAAAGAGGCCCTCAAGTGCCCAAAAGAAACCCAAGAAACTTATATCAAACTGAGAAAAACTCATTTGATCTGTATATTATACCATCTCTACAAAAGATCTATTCTATTCTCTTCTCAACCTATTCCCAGTTAAGATTTCAGAAATCTGGATTGGACTTGTGAAATATGTGGTAGGGAAGATACTTGCATGATAGAGTGTGCTGTTTATATTTCCGGGATTTGATTAGTATTTATTTGGGTGTTCATTGTTAAGAAATCAAAACATGATAAAACAGATTATATGTAGACCTAGACACAGTCAGGATATCTTAAAAGATCCCAAAGAGGACAAAAACCCTGAGGAATAAAATCTCAAAATGAGAAAATTCCCAATGCTCAAAGAGCCAAATTCGTACCAAAAAGGTATTTGCCTTGCCCTCGTTGGACAAAATCATTGGTCGCTCTGTTGTACGAAAGTACTGACCTGTCACCAATGGTCTAACATTGTAAATAAAAAAGGACGACATCAATATACTCACCCGCTACGATGAATCGTTGTGCTTACCTTGATCGCGGGGGTATGCCTTGGAATGGGACACACGGGTATAATAGTATAGTATTACCTTAAGCATATCACGAAGTTGAAAAATTGAAAGTTGAGCGTTAAAGTTTAAGTGGACAAACATATTGGCAATCGCATAGACCAGTTTGATTAGGCTCGTACTGAAAAGTGTTCCTTAGTCTGCCTGAGAACGAATTTTGATCCCATTGCAATTGTAATTGTATATTATGGTAGTTGTTTATATTTTGAGTTTTTATTTGCTTTCAGTTCTTAAAATTAAAAAAAAATAAAAAATACAAAAAGAGTGTCTTGCTTTTCTATAAAACCAAAAATCCAAAAATAGAGTGTTTATTTGTTTTTCTTAAAATTAAAAAAATATAACCGTTCTTGAAGATTTGACTAAGCATAAAAAATTGAAAGAGTTTAAATTGTGAAATCCCAGTATAAGTACTTGGATGTACCTAGTGTTCATATGGTACTCTCCCTGTTGCATAAGAAATGTTTGCTTATGAGTTTGTGAGCATGTGCAGAACTTGATTTCAATCAAGAACAGGGGTTGATGAAGATTGAGATGTCGTTAGCTACTGACAAAGCATGAAGCATCACACCAACAAGATGTACCTGAGTCAGAAGAACCGGATATGAAACGCCGTCTGACAATGAAAGTGCATTTGAAGAAGTACCGTGAACCTGCTTGAAAGACAAAGATTGAAGAAGAAAAGAGCTGCTGAGAATCCTCCTCTCGCATTCTTTTTAACAAGATTTTCAAGCAAAGCTGATCGTGATCCTGATATGAAGCTAACAACATATCTGAAGAAAGAGACCCAGTGCTCAGAGTTCAGAAGTCAAGAACTTCAACAACATCTGCAGCATAGTGACAACCATAGACTACGTTGAAGACGTTGCTGAATTCAAGCTATGAAGACAATTTGATGGCATCAGTCTAGGGGGAGATTGTTAGGCCCTAAAGTGTGAGACTGACGCATCAAATTAACACAACGGGTTATGGTTACAAACTGGGCCCTACAGGGTTAGTTTATATTAGGTTGTGGACCTTAATAGGTCACTTGGGCCAAGCTTTAGGCCATGTGGGCCAAGCAGACCCAAGGGAAGCCTGTGTAGGGAGATGGGCTTAGGTAAGTATATAAACAAGTTTCTAACTTGTTTTTAGGGTTGAACATTTAGGTTTGAACCTCATTGTTACAAAAGTTCTAAAGAAGCTAGAGAGAGAGGCGAGTTTGGAGTTGTGAGCACTTGTACCAGACGATTTTGCTTTGATAGTAATAGAATCGTGTGCAAGTGTTTAAAGGTGATTCGTTGTGTTCTTCGTATTTCGTATTTTTCGTGTTTATTCTTGAATTCACATCAAGTTTGGATTCCGCACAAACTTGCTGTTGTTTGATATCATTGAAAGATCCGTTTTACAGGACTTACATTTGCATACGCTAATTGTTAGTGATTATTATGGATATACGTGCTATGACTAATATGTACCGGCACACATGTCACTTTGATTAGAAAGAGATTTGTCAGACGTGATGACCCTATGGCCACCACCACAATTAAGGAGAATTGCACCTGCGCCGGAGATGTTTACGTCAGACACTGAGAGTGACCCTGACATGCTGACCAAGGGCGAGGACGACTTGCAACCATCCGCGCTACCAGATTTTGGTGATGATTTACCCTTACTGATGGCTTCTCTGACAAGAATCCTCCTGTCACTCTTGTTTCAGTCCATGACCGCTTCATCACTAGTCATCCCGATGGTGAGCACACCATGACTCTGATCCTCGACAATGTGCCTCCTATAGACATTCCTTCCGCAGGCTGACTACTCGACGAATAGTTGGTGATGACGTTGACATGTTTATTGATGGTCCTCCTAATGACGCCCATCATGATGGAAAGATAGCTGAGGATGTCATCGCCATTCTACCTCCTGAGATTTCCGCCATGGGAGTATCCTCTGCTTCCATTTTGCACTCGATTTCAGACTCCTTTGAGTCTGTGACATCTGCAGACTTGCAGACGGTCGGATTACAGCTTTCTGCTACTGACTCAGACGACGACGCCGCTATGACTGCTGCACTATTCACCTGCTCGAGGCACCACACCTTTACACGACCGAGAGCCTGTTCCTAAGACAGCTCCTGTTCCTCTTGGGTCAGCTTGATGTTGCACCTGCTGATCCTGCACCCTTGATTAATCATGACCCTGTTTATCTTGATCTACCAGACATCGCACCCCTTATATCTGACCCAGTACCTGCACCTGACGATCTCCTTATTGTTTGAGACGTTTGCTCCTGCCCCTGCACCCGCTGATTTTGCTCCTATAGAGACCGACGTCCATTGCACCGACATGCCTACCGCTTTCTTTCAGGACATACCCGTACCCCGGGAAGGAACTCCAGGTCAGCACCCACATAACGATCCTTTTGCTACAGCAGCATTTTCCCTGACCTCACAGGCCGCACCATTTGCTACATTCACCTCTACAACGCTAGACGAGCCATTCTGATGGTTCATATAACACACTATGCTGATTTTAGACCCTTGCCATCCCTCATATTATGGAGGCTACACACGGGATGAGTGCTCCTGTAACATCAGCTACAGTTTGAGGATATAAGTCGCAATGTTTTGGAGCTTGATCTGACACCACGACCTCCACCCTGTCCATTGCCAGTATACTTTGATCCTCCGCAATTATCAAAGACTTCTTTTGTGCTCTCACCTACTGCTATTACGCCTTTCCCAGGTTTTCAATGCTCGTTTCTTTATATCAAGCGACAAATCAGTTAACTACTTCGACTATATACAGGCTCGAGGAGGAGTTTACGCATGTTAGCAGTTTGCTTTTCTTTACTCCTCCACCTCAGACACCAGTATAATTGGCTTTTGGTTTTATGCGGATTGCATTACTTTTGGGAAAAAGACACTACTCATGAGTCGAGGTTGTGGAGACTTTTAGAAGACTACTTTTGATCACATGATTCTGGCACACTGATAGACTTATTGGGCAAGGGTAGGGTGATCCTGTGTCCCTTTTGATGCGATACGCTTTGTAGACAATATGATGGTGGTCGAAAAATAATGAAAGCCCAATCCTCATATTCCCCATTAAACATGTAACAATACTTTGTGGTCAATGACTAATGAAAACTCAGTCACCATGCCCTCACTAAGCACTTTGTTAATCTAAATGTGTGTGCTATAATTGTGATGCTACATGCTTGCTTGTTGTGTTCTAGTTATATATGTTTCCAGCTATTAGTTGTACTATAATGGTGCCGTTATATGATTGCTTATATACGTATGTAAATACACCTCTAAGGTCTTATTCGTTAAGTAAAGGCTTGTGTGCTCGTGTCCTTAATAAGACCTGACCTAACCAATCTTCTTCTAGGAAGATGTCGATTCAAGGGAACGCCGATACCAACAACCCTCTGCCGACAATAGAGGCGGAAATACAAGAGCGCATCTTACAGGCCATCGCACAGTACGAGGCCCTTCGCTCCGAGTGCAGCGAAGGAATCTCAGGAAATAACCCACCCAACGGTAATGATGAGTCACTTAAGACACATTACAAAACGTTTGGATATTTCTACGAGTGCTTTGCTAATGCCTTACGCGAATGATGTTGCTTATGTCGCAGGCTGCACCTACAAGCAGTTCTTAGGCTGCAAGCCCCTGAATTTCGACGGCACTGGGGGTGCCGTAGCCTTCGTGCGCCGGGTTGAGAAGACGGATTCTGTTTTACGTGTGAGCAAATGCGCCCAAGAGCATCAGGTCACGTACGTTTCCGGACTGTTCCAAGATGGGGCTCTGTCATGGTGGAACCTCCAGGTTCAGACCTTGGGCGAGGCTGCTGCATATGCTTTGACATGGGATGAACTGAAAGAACTAATGCATAAGAAGTATTGTTCGAGAGCAGAAAGCCAGAAGATGGAAACTGAGTTCTGGAACTTGAAGATGGAAGGTCCAAAAATAGCTGAGTACGTGGAGAAATTCCATGTTCTGTCGCGTGTTGTCCCCTACATGGTAGATCCAGAGTTTAAGAAGATTGAGCGTTTCATTTGGGGATTGGCACCCTAAATCATGAGCATGGTGACGACATCAAAGCCTGCAACGATCGCTGAGGCCATTGATCTAAGTGTGGCCTTGACTAAAGAGGCAATCAGGTTGAACAAATTTTCAATCTCTGAAGAGAAAAAGCAGACTCATGTGGAGTCATCTGGAGATAACAAGAGAAAGTTCGGAAACTTCAAGCAGGGTACCCAGACGAATAACAACAATAAGGCTAAAAAGGGAAAAGAGTACATGGGTAAACTACCTAAATGCGATAAGTGTCGACGTCATCATACCGGTCGATGTAAAAATGGAAAGTGTGACAATTGTGGCAAGGTGGGGCACAACAAGGAGACGTGTTGGCATGAGACGAAACGTGGAAAGAAAGGTCAAGGATGTTATAACTGCGGTGACATGGGGCACTTTAGGAAAGATTGCCCAAGGGAGATTAAAAAAGATCGTGGGAAAAATGTTTAACGCCGAAGCTAGGGAAGCACGCCAGGATCCAACCACGGTCATCGGTACGCCTCATAGTAGTCAATGTTATGCGTCCATGCTATTTGATTTTGTTGTCAAATTTTAGCCTTAGAATATACTTGTTTTAGTATTAAGTAAGATAGATATCCAGAACTCGATAGAACTAGCTTAAGGGAAGCTTCGATGTGATAATTGGGATGGACTGGTTATCGAGCAATCAAACGGAGATTGCTATCCGCATCCCTATGATGAACGAAGAAACGATCATAATTCATGGAGCAGGATACGCCCCTACGGATTATCAGTCATTGAAGACACGAAAGTCTTGCGCAAAAGGATGCAACGCCTTTTTGGCTCATGTCGTGAACAGGAAACCGAAGAACCAAAACTCGAAGATATCCCCGTGATAAGGTAATATCCTGAAGTCTTCCCCGTAGACTTGCCAGAATCATCTCCCCGACGACAAGACGAATTTCGCATAGGTTTGATTCCGGACGCCGTGCCTGCTGTTAATGCACCTTGGCGACTTACACCTTCGGAGATGCAAGGATTGTCAGTGTAGTTTCAGTAGTGGATAGAGAAGGAAGATAACAGACCAAGTTCTCCGTTTTGGGAAAACCCCAGTTCTGCTCGTCAAGAGAAAGGACGATAACTTTCGTACGAACATTAAACTACCAGGAGCCGAACGAGCTAACCAATAAGAGTCGGTGACTCTTGCTGAGGACTAACGAATTACTTATTTAACTAACTTTGAGCATCCAACTGCTATTTCATGACTTATTGATGATTGAGTGTCATTTGCTGTGAATTCAGGAAGAAAGTATATCGGGAAATTGTGGGACAATAACTTGTTTTAAACATACACAAAAATGGTGTTTTCTACACGATGCACAAAACGGTTTTACACAAAATACGAAACTTTGAAAACCTAAGAAACACGTACTTAGGACCTTTGTGAACCCAGGTCCAAACTCGTAAAGGTTGCTTAGGAACCACATCTGTTAACTCAATCAAACACCATTAACCTGACATATATGCCATTTCAGTCAGCCAAACAGAAAGTACTTAAATTTCTTTTAGATCATCACTTTTGCTTCTAGCGAGTAGATGTTTGCATCTCTCCTCCTCTGATGGTAGTTGCATCGCGCCAATTTTCTTCGTTGAGAACGAACACACATTTGCCTCGATACTTGGTCATTTCTTCATTTTAGCAAACACTCATTGTTTCAGGACTCGGAAACTTTTATGACACACCAATTGCTACGCATGTGGTTTCGATTCGAACAAACACTTCATTGAAATTCAAATATTATTTTGCTAAATCTAATTACCAATTTGTGATTCGAATGACCTGCATTATTGTAATTGTTGGCTCTTTTGTTACCAAGTCAACACACTTTTTTTGAGACTTCATTTCTTTCAAGTTACATTCATGGTTTATCTTCGTAACCATGCAGAGACACCCTCGTTGATACATACGTTTATTGTCAGGCTACCAAGTTCAATTGCTTTAACTTATCCATTTCGCATATTCAATTTAAAGCGTCATATGATGTATTGGGAGCACCATATTCAAATATTTTTACAAAAGTTCTTGTGTTTCGAGTCGTAGTGGACTTGGTTGATTGACGACTCCACTAAATCGTTTGTTGCTTTTGACACCTTATGGTGATACTTTCACAAAATTAAAGCTTGCGCTAAGTTGTTTACGCACCTCATACACGGATTTAATTGTTTATTTATTGACTTTCTCTAAATCCGTTTTGTTTATCACAACCAAAGCAGTCTCAACACTGTTGTGTGTTAAGGTAATGGTACATCGATTCATTTCATATCACAATGTACCTCTTAACGATACTTTCATTACTGGTCGAACGTCCTGCAGTAATTATTGCTTTTTCATCAGAAACAATGGTTCTTTGATGTTCCGCATTCAACTGAAAATTTTACGACATTATGTAAATTAAATCTTCAGATTGTCTCAGTACACTTTCATTTGATTTCAAACACGGTGAACTTGTTCAGTCACCACTATTATTGAATTATGTCATTTCGACACCTTGTGGTGTCATTACAAACTTGTAGCTTATGCTAATCATGGTCAACCGTTTCACACGAAACTACATATACTATTGTTTGACTTGTCATTTAAACATTCCTAATGCAACTACGAACTAAGACAAAAATACACCAGATTCACTTACATTTCATTCGGTGTATCTTCAAAATTCAAGAATGTCAGCACACTAATCCTTACCGGTTATTTATTCGAAAGTTGACAGATCATTATCATATTCAAGTTGTTGATTTTGAGTCCATATAGCGGATTCTATGGTTTGTGAAAACTCCTTTGCACATTGTGACCGATTGTTTGAGAATCCTATTAGTCAAAACTCCTCTTTTGAGGAAGCCCTGTTAACTGGATTACACTAGACTATACGTCAATACGTCTTGTATCCTGGACAACAAATCCTGGAACACATACTTCTAACTACTGGGTTCCGATTATAGTAAGATATCCTTGGATTCGCCTGATTTGAATAAGTTTTGATTCGATTTTGTGGTTATCTACCTCAGTATTATTCATATACATACACGCATAGTGTAACCCTAAGGAGTTAAGGTAGTACAAATTTCGAGGATGAAATTTTCTTAATAGGGGGAGAATATGACAACTGCCAAATTTGCATGTATCCGTACAATTAATTAATGTTGATTAGTGCTTAATGACTGTGCTTAATTACAACTGATGATTTAAACTGCGTTCTGATTACTGCATCATACCTACATGTGCATCACATATTGCATACTGTCACATCATTTATCACATACAAACTTTAGTGACATAAACGATGCACAAAGCACACTTAGCACCATTCGCAGATAACTCAGAAATATGCTGACAATGTCAGTACATGGACAGACAGTGTTTTGAGACCCCGTAAGGGCCAGAGACAAGGTACTACACTAGTATGGTGTGTAGGGAAGTAAGGACCTTAAAACTGTGTCACTAGGTGATAGTTTAAGTGTCGGAAAGTGCCTAAAACCCACTCAAAGTGAAGAATTCTGCATTAATCAGCAAAAATCAGCATTTTAACATGCTGGTAACATGCAAAAATATGGCAAAATGGTCCTGTATACTTTCCTAAGTGTCGGAAATTAAAAGTGTCACAAAAGGGTACTTAAAGATTACTAAACGGAATAACTTGACACTTTAAAGAACCGGTATCTAACCGAACAACCGAACATTACCCGGAACACCAAAATATTGCTAGAAGCATTGTTTTATTATTTTTGAACTAGTTATGGTCCCCGAGCACCCTAACATACTACATAATACATCCTACACTTAAAACACTAGAACTTACACTTAACCTTCAAGTAATTAACATCTTATACCATAAAATTTACACTTAACCCCCTCCCCCCTTCACATTTTCGGTCACAAGGTGGCCCCACTTGTGATCTCCATAAATCTTACAAGATTTATTTTGATATTGCTTGGATTTGTGAAGATTTAGTAAGATTATGTAGTGTACTCTTGGGACATAATAACCAAAGGTTAATGGGATTAGATGGATATAAGAAGCTCTAGAGTTCACCATCTTCACAACAAATAAACTTTCCTTTCCTCCTCTCCCATTCACGGCCACACTCCACCTCCACAACACCATCATTCTTCAACCATTTCCAACCATTCTAAGGTGATACAAAGGTGTAAGGAGCTAAGTTAGGAAGCTTGGAGCTTTCAGAAGTTTGAAGGACCTTCACCGTTTGCTTTTATCCACTTCATTTCTACACTTGATCATCCCTAGCTTAGAGCTAGTTATAAGACTCTCTTAACCCTTTGATACTTCTATTTTTAGTTGGTTAAAAGATGTATTATGTTGATAATCACAAGAACAGCAAAAGACATAAACATGAATCTTGAACATAAAGCTTAACATATGATGAAATAGTAATGAAACTATGTTGTTTAAGGTATGAATGATGTTTGCTTGTTATTTACTAGGGATTGTGAGGTTGATCATCATAAGAAGCTTGCTAGATTGTGATTAAACACATGATCTAGCAAGTTAGAGGATGATTATGTGATTAAATAAGATAATCATCTTCTTGTGTAAACATGAACTTGATAAATGAAATGATTTCTTGAAGATATAACAAACAAAGTGAATTAATAGTCTTATGAATCCAAGATTTGTGAATGATTTTCCAATAAAACCAAGTTCAAAATATGATTTCTAATAGATCATGGTTTTTACTTAAACCTACACTATTTTTAGTGGAAAAACAAGTGTATAAACACTTATGAAACAAGAAGGTCTATTAAATAAACATTTTTGTAAAATGTGATTACAAGTAGTAAACACCTAAAACTCTCAAGAATGGGATTTTTAAGGAAATAAACACACTTTAGAGGGTAACTAGACCTACTAAAAACATTACCAAGTTACTACAAGTTTTTGTGAAAGATCAAGTTCATGTTGTTATGGAATTTGTATAGTTTTTGCACTTAGTAAGTATAATATTATTTAGGGATTGATTGTTGATTGTTATGATGATTTTTGGAAACGAAAATGATATGCTTTAATAGCATGGATACCTTCATTTTCAAAGGAAAGTATGGCAAAATTTTCTAAAAATACAAACACTTAGAAAATATTTTCTAAACAAGTGTTTA
>NC_035448.2:197782397-198053044 GCF_002127325.2 Helianthus annuus | reverse complement strand
GTTGACGAAACTTCATGAAATTTTTACCACATATTCTAGTGAGTATATTTTAGCTATACAAAGCTTCGGGTCTGCCAAAAGTTCACTCAGAGGTATAATTTAAACATGTTGACACTTTTGGCCCCTATAGTTTACAATACTTCACTTTTGGGCAATTTCCGCGTCGTATGATCCATGAACCATCCGTTTAAGGTTATGAACATTATGTGGGGTTATCATAGAGTCTATTTATCCATTGTTGACACTTTGGACCCTTACGTTCCATAGTTTTCACTGTTTGTCACTTTTAGTCCCTCTAAAGTATGTTTTCACATAACGGAACTTTATGACACGTGTCAAGACATTATTGGACGAAATTTTTCGAGGTGTTACAAGAACGTGTGAAGATGCATGGTAGGATCCTTCTACTACATTGCAGAAAGAAAAAGAGATATGGAAGAGTTGGAGCTTACTCGCTTAACCAAGGATTGCTAGCTAACTGATCTACAACGAATGAAAGTTTTGGAGATTGGAAGCATCAGCTAAGGGGGAGTCTGTTGATGTCAGAAGCTGTGTAGCTGACGCTATCCAAAGACCAAAAGAAAACAAGATGTTTGAAGACAAAGTTACACTATGAAGCTATTGTCAAGGGGGAGTCTGTTGGTGCATATTCGGTGACAACAGCTTAATAGTTTGATTAATTAGTCTTTCGATATTTTGTATTGGGCTTAGCTTATTGGTTAGTGAGTTTATTGTTGTAATGGGCTTGGAAAATGGCCTAGTCCATGTAGGAAGCCCAGTTCACAAACATGTGGTATATAAACATGTTTTTGTGATTAGGGTTTTAGTGGTTAGAGAGTTTTAGAGAGAGAAAACATAGAGAGAGAAAAAAAAAACGTTTTTGTGTGAGGCAATATCACAGAGATAGGCTGTGAGGTTGTGAAGGTCTTGAATTGATTGTAAACTGCAAGTTGGATAATCAATAGAAGACCCGTTTGATTGGAATTTCTATTTTCTACTCGTTTATGTGCAAATCTGATCTAGAGGATTCCGCACTCTAGGTTAGATATACAATTCTGTTAAGATCCATAAGACTCAAGGGGACCTACACCTTTGCTTTTGCATTGAATTGTATTTTAAACATGTTACAGGTTGATGATGATGATGCTATGAAAAGAAGTAGCGTTGATGCCTAGATACACATTTAGATGTTTAGCTTTAATATGTTGTATCAATTTTGCTTGTGTTGTTATGTACTTCTTTTGAACTTGTTGTATTTGAATTTCTTGTAATGTTGACAATTTACTTTATGAAATGAAATCGGATTATTAAAATATTGTCACAAATAGCGTTATGATGTCTCTAGCAATCTTCACACTTCGTCTCATCCCGATGTTTCCGCCATTGGTTGGGGTGTGACAGTCGACATGGTCAAGACGCTTATATATAGGAAGCACCAGCGGCGTATCCACCATGCTTAACCATGCTTTTAACGTTATGGCATTATTGAAAATTATTACGATCCCCATGCACTGACCAACATAATCCCGTGTGCACCCGTGATTAAGTTGTCCCTTAAACGTTTATCGCAACTTGCTTCAAGAACGCATAGTAGGGGTAAAACACATTATATAGTATATAGTGCTAATATATAGTCTGTGCACGAGTGCGAGAGAGTGAGAGATAAATAGAGTCCACATTGTGTCGAGAAATAGAACAAGTTCAACATACAAAAGAAATTAACGGCGAAAAATCGTATCATTACAACAACATCGGAAGCATAACTAATGTTGCTGTGGAGGACTTCTACGGAGGCTGTGTTTGTTGTTGACACTCCTCAAGTCCGCGGCCCCGTGCGGCAGTGCTGGGTAAGATGACCATATCAGTTGCAATTTGCGCAAAAGCGACAGTTAGCTTCTGGCGGGTGATGATACATACACATGAGACACAGGGGATGAGTTCCGTTGTAGTCACGCTTCGAGTGGACTGGAATTGCCTGGAGAGGTTCTGGTTGGGACAGTTCAGTTGTAGAAGAGTTTGGGCTCATGGTCTTTCGTTTGCGGCTGGACTGAGCTTCCTGTAGCGATGTGTTATCGTCGGAGGATTCATCTGAGGACTTACTTGAAGAATCGTCGGAGGAATCATTAGAAGAATCGTCAGAAGAGTCGATGACGATTGCTTGATGAGCTTGTTTGACAGGATTCTTAGAGAAAAATCCGTTCAAGACTCGTTTGTCGTTGATTTCTGTGGCCAAGCGATAAGTTTCTTCGATGGTAGCGGGTCTTGCAGCTTCGACAAAATCGCCCACACATTCAGGTAAGCCGCGAATGTACTTCGTGATGGCTTTTTCTGAGGTGTTGACTTCACTTGAGCAGATTATGCTAAGCTGTTTAAACCTTGCGGTGTAGCCAGTATTGTCACCTTCAACTTGCTTGATTTCCCAAAATTTGTCTTCTAGTTTCTGGACTTCGTGGGGAGGGCAGTACTCTTTCTTCATGAGCTCTTTCAGCTCATCCCAAGAGAGGGCATAAGCTGCGGAGATCCCACGTTTGTTACGTTCGGCTGTCCACCAGTCGATTGCTCGCGATTGAAATACACTGGTAGCACAAGTAGTAGGAAAAACTATCGGGACACCCACTCTGACGAAGGGTAACTTCGATAGAATCGAACCACTGGAGTAGCTGGGACATACCTCCTTCACCTGTGAACTCCATCTGGTCATAGGCTTTGAAGTGTTTGTAGAGGAAAGCAGATTGTGGCGCTTCCGTCTTAGAGTCTTCCGGGGTTCGAGAGTTGCTGAGAGAGTGCACTTGAGCGACAATTTAAGGTATGACCTTGGCCACTTCCTTGGCCACAAGCGAGGCAATCCTCTTTTCGGCGCTTCGTTTGGCTCTTCTCCTAGCTGTTCATCTCGATGTAGAGTCGTTTGAAGACATCTAGACAGAGAGAGATTTGGAGTGAGATTCGATCATAACGATTTTTGAGTTTTGTAATGCGATTGAGCACGATTAAAACTTATTGCGAGTAATATTATAGACTTCACATAGGAGCCACATAGGAGACACGAGATCCTAAATTCCCACACAATTGATTTGCTTGTATATAATATATATATATAGGTTCGTATAAACTATACCTTTATGCTTGCATAGATAGCGCGAGGACGCAATGCAGAGAAAGGGAGCGAGAGCAAGTAATTAGACATTAGCTTTATTACGTGCATTCGGTTTTCGTTTTAGATTGCGATGGTTGTGCGAGTTGTGCGGTTGCAAAAGCAGGGAGCGAAAATCGATAAATCAAGAAATCGATAAAGCGTAAAGTATTAAATTGTAAACACATAAGCGTAAATAGGTTCCATAAAGCGTAAAATCGGCGAGTCGTATGCTAGAAAAACAGATAGAGTGCCTCGGGTGTTTAGGTGTCGACTGCCCAAGGTAACCCACAACTATACCCAACAAGTTCGTGCACGCGCGTTGCCCTAGAAGGCTTATGCTTCCACTGGGATGCAGCTCATGGCATTCGTCTTCCTAGTCATTGCGTGGCTCGAGTTATCGTTATAGCTAAGTCCTTGGTGAGAGCTTTTGAAAACCATTTTATAGAGAGCGGAACGGTTTATTAAATATGGGTTTCACCCCTGACTTAATAACTTCGCTCCTAATTGTGATTGTGCTCTTCGAATAAATTCGGGAGTTCCACTGGATTTTGAAATGGAGACTTTCATTGAGATATGGATGTCACTTCTAGCTCATCAGAAAGTTTTCGTGCTAGAAAAATGCGCTGAGTGAGCGATCTTGTCGAGACTTCTTGGTTTTCACGCCTGATCTCGACTGAACCACTTGGTTATGTTATGCGAGTATTTTCGAAAACGTGTGTATTGTGTTAGCCTTAGGAAAGGCTAAGTAACATTCCAGCCTTAGGAAAGGCTCTTCGTGTGAAATTGTAGTATGCGGTGTTCATGCGAAGTTGTAGTTTTAGCGGATTCGAACGGGAGTATCAAGTGGGCCCGTGCAAATCCTACTAGGTTCGCACGAGTCGGCCCGTTGGTACTTAGACAATAGACTAGGTCATTTCTAAGACATCGACCCGGACTAGGTCAACTCTAGCCTAATTCCCTATAGTTATGGCTCTGATACCAATCTGTCACACCCCAACCGATGGCGGAATCATCGGGGCATGGCACTAGGCGAATCAGATTGCTCAAGAGAATACATAACAACTATAAAGCGACAGTATTTATTACATTTGTTATCCCATACTAACAATCAATACAATCACATAAGTTATCACAGATTTCTTGTCCTCTCGAACAATACAAATCCGACAACCTAGATTTTAGGTGAGTTTCTAGACTTCCTAGCTTGGTTTGATGTAGACTGCGACTAAACCTGCAACATACATTAAAACAATGTCAATACAAAAGTATTGGCGAGTATACAAGTTTTGATAGAGTAGCGTAAATAGTTAAAAGTGCTGCGAATTACCAAATACATAAACAGGATACCTCAACATACATGCATAAAAGACAGATACTCCCAGCTAAGTCACTCGAGCTGCGATTGCGATTGCTATTCATCCTAACTAGACCCCGTCGGGTACTATAGAACTGTACTAGTTAAGGCGGGACCTTGCGAGTATAAGTCCTAACACATATGTAACTAGCATCATGTGTAAATATGCATAACAGTTATTCGCAAGTGATAAACAGTTTGAATGAATAATTCGTTTTGATAAATTTGATTTGATAGGAACGTATGTTACACCCAAAATGCGATAAAAAGGGTTCGAGTATACTCACAGTCGGTGTTCAGCAAGTAAACACAACTTGATTGGATTGAAGGGAGCGCGTCTGAGATTAGCCTGATTACAGATTGATAGCGTAAGCGTTGGATAGTGCGTTAAACGGTGGCGGTGAACCAAGTGTCGGATGGTAATCCAATCGGAAGGCAATCCATTTGATGGCCAGTCGATTGGGTGGCAATCCGTCCGGATGGTCATCCAATCGGATGGCCATTCAATTGGATTGTCACCTCGTTTGGTAAGGATGTATTTGTGTATAATGGTTTGTCTTTTGAAGTTTTCGTTGTAGCATTTTGAAAACAGGGAAGTATCTCTACCTTACAGGTCGGTCGATCGGACGGTGGTTCGATCGGATAGCAATCCGATTGGCGAGACATTTCTAGTGAGAACAAGTTCATAGAAGGATGGTCACTCGATCGGATGGCAATCCGTTAGAACTAATGATCTTTGAAAATTATGAAAATGATTAAGTGTCGAAGTTCCAAATGTCAATTGATCGGATGGTCATGCGATCGGATAGCAATCCGATAGGACGGCAATCCGTTTGACATTCAGATCCTTGAATAGTTTTGAAAAATGTTTAAGTGTTGGATCCAAGTGCAATCCGATCGGGTAGCTGTCCGACTGGACGGCAATCCGCCCCAATGGCCTGATTGTCTTTAACACTTGATTGTTTTGATAGTTTTGCAGTTTTGATCGAGACGGTGTGATAACGAGGTAAACAACAGAAACCCCATCGGGACCAAAGTGATCCGATCGAACAGGAATCACCCTAGTTTGATCAGTCAGCTGTTCAAGACGGTCGCTCCTGTTTAACCCGATCTCGGTAGTCTCTTTGATAGAAATCAGATCTTGAACCGACACATCACTAAGAATGAGTAGAAGATCAGCGCGAGCTCCGATTCTATCGGTTTTGAGTGCATTGAGTGTAAAAGAGTTGAAAGAAAGTTAGAAAACCATCTTTCAATCCTTTTAATCATGAATATGTGTAGATCTATGCGAGAACATTGTTGGTTCATGTGGAAATCCTTCAGATCTGAGTTGTTCTTGGTGAAATGAGGCCAACACTTGAAGTTCATAAGAACTCCTTGATGACATCATCCTAGAACACCTCAAATCCACTGATTTTACGGTTAAAAGTTAGGATTCAAAGGTGGAAATGATGAAGAAGTGTTTGTGGATCATAGAAATACAAGATTTGGGGTAGAAACTTACAGGAATTGCGAGAAATCGAGAGGAAATAGCCCCAAAGCGTGTTGGTCGACTGAGAGCTGTCACATCACTTGAATAGTGATGTGACAAGGGCTATTTATAGGTGAAGAGGAGAAACGGTGATGGATTGCCATGGATCGGATGACTGTCCGATCGGGTGGTTGTCCGATAGGGTAGCAATCCGATCGGATGGCAATCCGATCGGTTGGCCATCCGATCGATCAGTCACTCGATCGGTGGTCTCCGGCGAATTGCGTTTCGATGTTTTGTTTTGTTCGTTAAGCATAGCAATAGTTTGGTTACACATTTTCATACCCACATTCATATATCTATAATAATTAGTCACAAAGGGTTGTATATATATCCACATTTCAAAGTTTGTGTTGCGATAATCGAGTTTCGCGTTTCGAATATGCGTTGCGTTGCGACACATCACGGCTATCGAGGAGAGTAGAATAGGTCCTCACTCAACGTCATCGTGAGTGTTAGTACGTGCAATGTGATGTGTTATAGCGATAAAGTATGCGTAATAAGCGAAAATACTGCGAAATAGCGATGTATGCGATGTAGCTACATTATGATCCGAATCTCTGGTGCTAGGCGTAACGAGTATAACGAGTAGTAACAATGCACGAACGTGCAGATTGTTACACTTAGACTATAGACTAGGTCGTTTCTAAGACATCGACCCGGACTAGGCCGAGTCTTGCCTAATTTCCTATAGTTATGGCTCTGATACCAATCTGTCACACCCCAACTGATGGCGGAAACATCGGGGCGCAACACTGAGGGAAACAGATTGTCCAGGAGAAATCCATAACAACTAATATTACCGGATATTTAACGTTAAGTCCCATACCAAAACATATCCAGCAAAAATAATTATTACAGACATAGTATCTCAAAGACAATAAGTTGTTTCGACAACTCAGAATTTAAATTGTTTGTTTCTAGACTCATCCTATCTTGATTCCACAAAAGATAGCAAGCGTCCTAGCATCTTAAACACCTGTCACATACGTTATAATAAAAGTCAATACACATAGTGTAAAGGGAGCATACAAGTTTGGTAGTATAATAGATAGCGAAATCGTTTACGCATAACCAGCATGTAACATGTAGCAAAGTGAAGCTAGAAGGTTATCGACAATGAAATATGCACAGACGTGACTGCGAGTGGTAGAGTGCGCAACACATATCACCACCATGACACGTGAAGAAATACCCTTAGCAACCCCCGTCCACGACAGGTGTTGAGTCTAAACTATAGTACTATCGTTGCTAAGGTGTCAGGCAACAATCACTGTGTAAACATAACATAATAGCATTCATCGAGTAACACGTAATACATGTAGTAACGGTTAGCGTATAAAAGTGTTTGCGTTGTGTGTCGATTGTGAATTGAATAAGTAACGTATGTAACACCCAAAAGTGCGTAAAGCAAAAAGGGATCGAGTATACTCACAGATTGTGTTTGGATTGAAGGGAGTGCTGGGGGATTAGCCTGAACAGTTAACGATAGCATAAGGGACGAACGGTGCGATAAACGGTGACGAGTGTGTTGGATGACGAATGGTCATCTGATCGCTTTGTCGTTCGATCGGATGGCAATCCGATCGGACGGTAATCCATTTGGTGACTTGATTGTTTTGAAACTTGGAAAATTCGTTAAGTTGAAAAGTTTGCGGTTTGACAGAGACGGTATGTCAACGTGTTAAACAACAAAAACCCCATCAAGTCCGAGTTACCCGATCGGATGGGAATCACCCCAGCTCGATCAGTTAACTGTTCGTGACGGTTGTTCATGTTCAACCCGCTAAGTTGGTTATCTCGTTGATAGGAATCATATCTCAGACCGACAATTCACTAGAAAACGAGTAGGAGGCCAAAACGAGCTCCAATTCTATCGGTTTTGTGTGCATGAGTGTAAAAGAGTTGAAGGAAAATTATGAAAACATCTTCCAATCCTTATTAATCTTGAAAACGTTTGGATTTATGCGAAATCAGTGTTTAAACATGTTGAAATCCTTTAGATCTGAGTTGTTCTTGGTGGAATGAAGCCAAATCTTTAAGTTCATGAGAACCCCATGATGACATCATCCTAGAGCACCTCAAATCAGTCGATTTCATGGTTAAAAGTTAAGATGCAAAGGTGAAAATGATGAAGAAGGGTGTGTAGGTGATAGATGTACAAGATTTGAGGAAGGAACTTACAAGAATCGCGAGAAATCGAGAGAAATAGAGCCAAAAGGGAGCTGGTCGCACAAGAGCTGTCACATCACTGTTTATGATGTGACAAAAGGAATTTATAGATGTCGAAAAGAGGAAAGGCGGTGTAGTGTGAGGAATCGGAAGGCAGTCCGATCGGATGGCCATTCGATTGAATGGTCATTCGTTCGGACGTCTCCGGCGAGTTGCGTTTCGACGTTTTGTTTCGTGCGTTGAGCGTTGCGGGTAAGCGGTGCGATAATATTAAACAATAGTTACATAAATAACCTAACTAACATAAAACAACATACTTAACGTTAAATCTCGAGTTTGCGATGAGATTGCGTTGCGATAGAGTTGCGATTGCGTTTTCGATTAATTACCATAAACACAAATAATCTTGCACATGTAACACATAATTTGCACACACACGTAAAACAATATCCAGAACACATAATTCGAGTTGCGATGCGATAGCGATGAGATAGTGATAAATTGATTAGCCATAAACATCGATTAAACTGCGATTATTAGATATACTCCACATAATACAACTAAAGTACAATAAATTAAAGGATTCGATTACAAGTCAAGGTGTACAATCAATAATTAAGCAAGGAGTGACAGATCGCAATTAGCAATATTTTCTTCCTTTGACTTTGACTTGTACTTTGACCTTCAAAACGCGGGTTATTACACCTGAATTCGACAAAAAAAATACATGCCTGAATTTGACAATTGTTTTTGTATAAATTATCAACAATTTAGTCTTCAACACAAGAGAAAAAGGGCATGAATTCGACAATAACTAATCTTCTAAACAAGGGTCTGATTTCGATAAAAAGAAACATAATGATTAATAACTAATAAGGGCCTGAATGAGTGAATTCGACCAAAAACAAAACATAATGATTAATAGAGTAAATTACAAGTTTTGTCCTTTATGTTTATAACAAATTGCAGGCGCTGTCCTTTACCTTTAAATTTGAAGAGTTTTGTCCTTAACGTTTCAAAATCATGCACGCTATGTCCTTTAGCCCTAATCCAGTTAGATTTTTTGGTTAAGTATGGTCATGTGCCTTGCACATGAGGGTATCCTTGTCTTTTCACCTTTTCAAGGGTTATTGTGTAAATAAGTTATATACAAGGACCAATGTTTTAAAAACCGGCTCGTACCGGCCGGTTATACCGGTAATACCGGATTCCGGATGCTTAGCCGGTACGAAACATCTCGGTAAAACCTGGAAACGGTATGCGATTCGTATCGCCGGTAAAATGTGAAATACCGGTTTGAACCGTTAAACCGGTACCAACCCAAGGTAAATTTTGGGTTCTTTTTTTTTTACAATTTCACCAACCTAGTATATTATGATTGTTGGGAGGTCTTGACATGTGTGAAAACATGTGTTACTATTAAATTTTGATTCTGCCATATTTTATGTGTAGGTTTTAATCTATTTTGGGGTATTTTTTCGAATGTGATTTATAATGTGTAGTTTTTAATATGTTTCTAACATTTATTCATTCCAGCAACTTGTTTGTTGGGATTGATGTTGGTATTAAAGAGTTAATTAGTTAACCCGGTTAAACCACTCGGTACAATCCGGTTCAACCGGTTGAACCATTTTTTAGCCCAAACCGGTATGATTAAAAAACCGGTTTTTAAAACATTGACAAGGACTATTTTGTTAAAAAAAACATATAAATAAAAACAGAATCAATTTGTCATCATCTTTCCATTACTCTCTCTCATCACTTTCTCTCTCTAAAATAGCCATTGCTAATCTCTTAATCACTTAAAAACATAATCAATTCTCCAAACGGATCAAACAACATCTTTCTAATCGTTTGTACCATTGCAGATTTTAACCGTTTGATATAGGGCTCTAGAAGTACTTTTGGTTCTACCCATTATTCAACAGTTGTTGAGATGTGGTCTGTTGGCTGCATTTTTGGTAGGAAACGTTTATACCAGATTATAATCTCATTTTTACTAGTTTCACTTGATAGATTAGAAATAACTAATCATACAGTTTGTTCTTATTTTAACCTTTGTAGCTGAATTAGTCACAAATACAGCCATGTCTAAATCCATATGCGCATTGAAGTTGTACTTAGCCCGATCGGGGACGTTAGCCATCGGGGTGTCTTCAGTGGGACCCACATCATCAAATGAGTCGATGGTGGCACATTGAAGAATTGAAGAATTGATTGTGTTTTAGGTGATTAAGAGATTAGCAATGGCTGTTTTAGAGAGAGAAAATGATGAGAGAGGGGGTAATGGAAAGATGACGATGAATTTAAAAAATCTAACTAGATTAGGGCTAAAGAACATAACGTGCATAATTTTGAAACGTTAAGGACAAAACTCATCAAATTTAAAGGCAAAGGACAGCGCCTGCAATTTGTTACAAACATAAAGGACAAAATTTGTAATTTACTCTGATTAATAACTAATAAGGGACTAAAGGAGTGAATTCGACCAAAAACAAAACATAACACCTTAAGTACTGAATAAGGGCCGATTGACGATTGATGATTTGATGTTTACCTGAATACGTGATCTGTGATCTGTGATTAATAACAATCTATGTTACACGACAACAGGGTTGGGAAAGTGTGTTTGTAATGAAAAGTGAAGATAAAATTTGAGAATGTTTCAATTAATTTCTACCCAAAACGTAAAGATTTCGATTTTAATTTCTTGGTGGAGAATGTGCAGGAAGCTAAATGAAAGGGGGAGTAAGATTAATCGTAAAATCTTAGAATTTCGGGGCATCATTCAAGGGGGAGACTGTGATTTCACTTGAAGATGTTATCCAAGGCAGTTCAAGACTAAATATCACAGATTTCTAGCTATGTCCAAAGGGGAGATTGTTGGTGCACTAAGTGTGTGGCCATAGATAGAAATCTAACTGTACATGTAAAGTCTAGTGTCTTGAGTCTGTAAAATACCGGACAGAGGTTTCGCTAGGTTTCGTTAGGTAATGTTAGGTCAGTGTACGGTATGACACGATACGAAGGGAGCTGATCTGAACAAGAATGATGTCATCATTCTTGATGATGACATCATACAAGTGACATCATACATACACATCTTCATATGAAGTTCAATGCATACACACAAAACAGAAGTTCAATTCATACGTAATGCATGCACAACATGGATTCTAATTCCGCTTCAAAATGCATTGTATGAGATTCCGCTTGAATATCAACTTGATTCCACTTGAAACGGAATTCAAGTGGATTATAAATATCATCTTGGATCATTCTGGAGCGGAATTAGAAAATCAGAAGACGGCAATTAGTGAACAACTTTACAACCATTCATAACCGTCAAGTTCATCATCTACATCAAGAACACTCCGATTTCGTCACGTTGATTAGATTACGAGTGTGTAGTGTGTAGATCGATTCGAAACTCTGTCCGGTTGTCGTCGTTATGCAATAAACGTTGTTTAATTATGTCTTCGCGCACGATTACGGTTCGATTTAACGGATTCCGCATGTTAAATCGAATCCACCGCAGATCTAGTGATCGTTTACGATCCGATCCTAAACTCACAGTGGTGGCCCGTGGTTGCGTGCAAGACTGAAATCGAAAAACAAAAGAGTGCAGACTGTGGCTTCTGTGCGTGCAGACTTTGTGAGTTCTTCGTCAAACCAGGTCTGTCTCCTACTCTCCTGCTATATGACGTTTCAATATCCACAGGGCTCTAGTTGCTGCCCAACATGGACTAATTGTTTTTTATTAGTTTTTAAAATCATTTGGGTATTGGGCTCAATAACCTAATCCCAATGGGCTAACTAATCTAAACCATATATTTTTTTTGTAAGTGGGCCTATGTTATGTTAGTATTTGTTTGGCCCTATGTTATGTTAGTATTTGTTTGACTATACCCTATTAATTTTTTTACATATATAATATTGGATTTTTTTTTTAAAAAATAACGTGCCCTACAAAATCACGGGCCCTGTCCGGTGGTCTTCCCCGCCCACCTCCAAGGCCGGCCCTTCTATTCGTAATTGTGATTGTTAAAGCTTATAAGGGCATTTTCACCATATCAGCATCATAACAATTCTTAAAAATGATCATAACACGTCTTAAAAATGTGTAATTGTCACACCCCGATATTTCCACGTATTACTGGTGGACCCGGTGGGGAGTATCGTGATGTAGTTGATATCATCATAGTCAAACAACACAAATTTAAATGCACAGCGGAAGCAAAAGATAGATTTATTTCAACCAAATAAATTGTAATATTAAGTATCACAAAGTAGTTGAAACAGATCCACAGGCGGATCGAATAAAAAGGAAATTGTTCAATAGACTTTAACATCTAGAGCTTGCGAGACTTGATTATTGATGCCTGGAGTAGCCAGCCTATTACGTATAGTACCTGCACTTAACCTTTTTGGAAAATACGTCAGTTTACACTGGTAAATACAACTTAACTGACTCATTTTGAAAATGTTTAAAAATTGATTTGAATGCACTTAGGCAAAAATATCTTTTATAACTTGGGACAATTATTTAAAAATAATCTTGTATACAGTTTTATTTATTTGTCGTCCATTAGGGTCGGTTTGTAGGGCCAGACAAGATTAACTGACATGCCACAGGTATAATGCCCACAAGGTTGATTCCTTTAAGTGGATTACCAGTTTTTACATAATGCAACTGTTAGGTGTACGCCTACACCCCATGCTTAGGTCGTGGTCATTTCTTTGAATGATGCCAAGGATATCCGGGACATGGTCATTTAACCCCCAAAAGCAATACACCAAATAATACAGATTAAAACGAGTTATGTAAATACATCAATCACAATCCGATTTAAATGACTACACACCCGACCAAGCGGTACTTTTATAGTACCGTATCCCAAGCCCGTATAGGGAAAATAAGTTAAGAATATTTACCTGAGCAAAGTATAAATCAAATACAGCAAGTGCACGTAGCTTTTACTGGGCTCTTAATCTGGAACAAAGGTTTTTAATAACCTATTAGAATCCTAACGGGTCTTTAATTAAGCTTAGACTTAGACCGGTTAGTTTTCAAAAGGAAGACACGGTTCAAACGCATGATAAAGCGAAGACCTGTTTAGAATGTGGTTTAGACCCGACAAGCTTGGATGTTTGTTTAATATGGGTAAACTAAACACATTCTGGATTTTGAGATGAAAACGATATGGTTTGACCCATTTCGGCTAATATATGCAAACTAGTTACATAAGCCGATCCGAACGCGAAAAGTGCGTAACGGGTAACCAAATGAGTCATACACAGGTTTCCTAAGTTAATATGCCTTAAATATATTGTGACATCAGTAAGATATCTTCTATTATACCCCAAATGAATTTAAACTCAAATTATGCCTTGTAAGGGCATTTTGGTCATTTCAAAGGTTATAAAAGAGTTTAAATAATAATCTGAGTTATAGGTCTGATGTAATCAGTAAAAATACTTAATTTAATAAGTTATAATAGTAGGGTAATACATATATGTGAATTTTATCATCTTTAACTAAATTATGCACCGTAGGGGCATTTTGGTAATTTCACATAAGCCTAAAAGGTCAAAACTTGGAAATCTGAGTTTAAAACTTTTTCTTACTGTTAAAATATAAAAATTTATTGAAATATCAGTAGGCATCAAACCTTATATGTTTAAAATACTTTTAATGCATGTTATGTGCTTAAAACGCGTAAAAAGGCGCTTTTAATCGATTTCCGGGTTTTATAAGAAAAGTTGATATTTTTATTATTCCAGAAGGCTTAAAATATTCTATTTATCATATTGGATCAGTAGAAAAGGTTTGGTATCAAAAGGATTTGTAAAACTCATTTTATAGCCCAAAAGGGCAAAACCGACAATATCCGAATCAAGCTTAGAACCCTATGTTATGCTCAGCCTAAAAATAAATAAAAATCTCCAAAAATCCCAAAATATTATTTTATATCAGTGGGTAAAAAGTTTGGTGTAAAAATTTGGGTTTAAATAGGCTATATGCTAATTATGCCGCCGTTTAATTAATAAAAAGCTTTCATTTACGCTAATGAGCATAACTCCTAATCTAGACCTCAAACTGATGTCAAATTTTAGGGACAAGTTTATAAATCAGTAATGAAGGTTTCTATTCTTTTACTTTTTCAAAAATCACGTTTTAAGGTCATATGGGCATAATAGTCAACATTTAGGCATTTAACGGAAATATGCATATGAATCGGATAACTAATGAACCAAGTTGTATAATCATAGAGGGTTATACTTATATGAAACCTGGTCCTAATAAAGCTCTAAGACCTTTCTAAACTATGCTCTAATGGGTCAGAACTGAAAGTCAAAGCAAAAGTCTACTTTTGTGACTTTCGGTTCCGAACCGAGCTTAAACTGAAAATTGTCGAGTTGAACATGTTTAGACATGTTCTTACATTAATTACCAAGTTATATTAATGACAAAACAGGTTGCATAGCCTCATTTGTCATTATGCCAGAAATGTCTCTCCTCTTCATGTAGTATAACGCCCACGGGATAGTGTTGGAAGCGTTATCAAGCCACTCCACGGCCCTTATAATGTCCATGAGTGTCGTGATATATAAAAATGATAGTTCAAGTTTTTAAATTAATCGATCCGCCATCAGGGGCGGCCCGGAGGGGGTTGCGGGTTGGGCGACGGCTCAGGGCCCAAACTCTCCGGGGGCCCAAAAATTTATTTATTTTTAATAAAGTTACGCTGAAGAACTTAAAATATATAAGTACTGAATTGGAAAATGACAAGATGACGCCCACGGTCTGGTGGTTCCCATGTTACTTTATTATCTAGTAGATCTTGGGGTTCTAATCTTGATAGGTTCATTTTTAGTTGATTTTTTCTCTTTATGTTTGTTACCTATGCATTAAATGCAAATGACATTAATTGACTAATTTTGTGTTGCATTAAATCAAAATGGGAATCATAGTTATTTTTCAATTCTAGTTTAAAAATGGTTATTTATGTTAATTTCTTAAAATATTATTCAATCTACAATTAGGTTTTGTATGTTTCATTTTATTTTTTTATGAAAAGAGTCTTATTTTATTTTTTTTCCCTCTTTCAACTCTCTGTATTTTCTAAATAAATTTGGATAGGTTACGATGGTTTTACATGATCGTAAATAACGATTTTTAAAATTGTGACGTAACTATTCCACATTTTCTTAATTTACCCTTACAACGTGTTTTCTTTCTACGTTTCGTTGTCCAAATGCGCGTGTGATGTTCTTTTTATCTACGTTTCCACGTAAAAAAAGCAGTCCGCCGCAACATATAGGTGATTCTACAAATTTTTAAATCATTTTCATATATTTAAAACTTTTTTTTGTATTCTTTTTAAAAAGTTTATATTTTAGGAGCTGTATTTTATTTTCGCATAGCCCTACGTATTTTAAAAGATTTTTAGAGACGGCCTGTCTACCGTCACTGTCTCAATGACTCCACCCGAATTAATTCGGGAACTCGCCATCTAGTTTTGGAAATTCAAACAAAATAATTGATTTTCCAAGAAGCCGCCTGACAAAACTTCAAACATATTTAATACTTTCCTCCCTTGGCGAAAGAAGTCAATCAATGACATAATAATATGATTTAAATATAACTGGGTTGTTTTTGACGTTGTTGATTTGTTGTAAGACCATGAGTAGTGGTAATACTTTTACCCTTGGGTGTTTTGCGTTATGTAGCAGTCCAGTCAGCAATGGAATATTATGGGGCGTTTTCTAAAATAGGTGTAGTGGAGATGTGGGACATTATGTTAAAAGGGGTGTTGAACAATTAAATAAATAAAAAACCATCAAAAAAATCTTATTGGCCAAGAAAAGGAGATTAACTGTGATTGGCCACTTCATCCCCTTCTATGGCGTGGAAAATAAAACGCTGCAACTGAATTTGACAAAAAAAACACCCACAGGGGCGGTCTAAATGGCGTGGGGGGGCGTGCTTTGGGGAAAACGCCCAAAACAAGGGCCACTACGGGTGATCTAAGGCTGTGGGGTATGGTGGGGCTTGGGTTGGGTTGGGTTGGGTTGGGGCATATGCTGACATGTGGAATGGGAGCCCCCCCACCGCCTGGTTAAGTGCATCGCGTGGCAGAATAATTAAAAAAATACAAAAAATTTTATAAAAAATCACACAACATTTATAAAAAAAACCTACAACTTCATTAAAATTTTAAAAATTACATAATACTAAAAATTACAAAATAACAAACCTAAAGCGTTAAATAAATTTCAAAAAGGTCGATCTTGTCGAACGCCTTTTTTTCCTTGCCTCGAAGCTCTATGTTAGCCACCGCCACCCGGTCCTCGTGGCTTAAATCGCCACCGGGAACGGCTTCGTAATAAGCCTTGAAACGCTCGAGTTTGGGCCGTAGCTCGCGCCATTTATGTTGGCACGCGTTGAGGTTGTGGCGGTCGTTACCGACGTTATGTCGGTAGGTTCCGAATGCTTCCACCCAATATTTTGTTTGGCCCGGTGGCCGACCCTTCATAGCGTCAACGACGCTTGTGACGAGAGCAATTTCCTCTTCATGGGTCCAGGATGCCATAGCGGGGTTGGGTTCGAGAGAAGTGGGGTAGCGGGTTCGAGAAGGGGTGGACCAGTGGAGTAGCCGGTGGGACAGAAGTGGTAGCCGGTGGGGTTGTTAGGTTCGTGGGATGGGGGGACCAGTGGGTTGGGGTTACCATATATAGAGGCCTTTGGGGGACCCGGGTGGCGATTAGAGAAGGTGGGGGGATCGTTTGAAATTTAAAATTCGAAATTCAAAAGATCCCTCCTGACGTGGCGGGTGAGCCAATGAGATTCAGCCAACTAGCATGGCCATACCGCCCCACGCCCGATTTGAAAGCCAAGCCCCAAGGGCTACGCCCCAAACCCAAGCCCACCCAGAGTGGTGACGTGGGTGTTTTCCCCCAACCCACACCCAACCCAACCCAAACCTCATACCCCACGGTCTAAAGGTCAGATTAGTCATCTTTTCTTTATTGGATTTTGTAGTGTTTTTCCCTGCTGCTTGTTGTCTCTCTCTCACTATATATATATATATATATATAAAGTGTTGTTGTGGTTCAAAGAAAATTACATAAACATAAAATCTAATAATTTTGTTATTGGACGGACCAATCGTAGAACTGGTTTATTGGTCAGACTAACAAAACAAGTTCAACCAGTCCAGCCAAACAAGTTGAAATGGTTCTAAAATCGGAATGTTGTTATAGAAAGTTTAAAAGTTAAAAGAGTATAATTATTACTATATATTATTATTATTACTATATATTAATAAACGATAGTGATTTTAATATTATAATAATATATAGTTTTTTTAATATTTTTATTATTTTAATATTATAATAGTAGTTATTATCTTTACTTTTTAACTTTAATCCTTTTTTTAATATCAGCGGTTGGGATAAGCTTGGTGTCAACCGGTATCGAACCAGTACTGGTATCGAAAATGTCAGGACGGTCCTGTTCGGTATCAGTACATGAAGGTAAAAACCGACACTAATACAGAAAACGCCAAAAGTTAGTGCCGAATTGATATTGGATACCTTTTGGTTCGGGAAATTTAGTGCTGCTACCCGGTACCATTTGCTCATCCCTGATCACGGTTACCGTACGAACAACGGTATCGTACAACTTTTTTTTGTTGATTTTCTTCAACTTTTAATTTTTTTCTTTTTTTAGTTTCAGGGGTAGGGATGAGCTCGATGCTAACCGATACAGAATCGATACTGATACTGAAATTACCAGTTACGGTACCGGTATATGAAGGTAAAAAACGGTAGTGAACCGGTACCAGGAACGCCAAAGTCGGTACCGAATTGATACTTAAGATCTTTCGGTTCGGCAAATTTGGTACCGGTACCCAGAACAATTTGCTCTTCTCTGACCACGGGTTTTATACGAACAACATCGTTACCATACAACTTTTTTTGTTGATTTTCTTTCGGTTATCTTTTAGTGTTTTTTTCTACATTTTCTTTTTTATTCTTGTCAGCAGTTTCGTTCGCAACACGCTCGTAGTGATTTCAAAACACATGTAAATACAGATTAAATAACAAAAGAAATTTTAATATTATAATAATATATAGTTTTTTTTAATACTTTTATTATTTTAATATTATAATAATAGTTATTTTCTTTACTTTTTAACTTTAATCCTTTTTTTTAATATCAGGGGTTGGGATAAGCTTGGTGTCAACCGGTATCGAACCAGTACTGGTATCGAAAATGCCGAGATGGTCCTGTTTGCAACACGCTCATAGTGATTTCAAAACATATATAAACACAGATTAAATAACAAAAGAAATTCGCCGCAACGCGGCGAGCTTCTTTAAACCTAGTTATATAAAAGAGCTAAACAAAATATGGAAATCGTTTACTTATTGCGTGGATATGTAATGTTAATAAAAAATAAATCTTTAAATAAAATAAAATTAGCAATGTCCAAATCGCTCGCCGCCTGCTCGGAAAATGCTTGCCCACTTGTAAACGAGCTGATCGTCTCGGTTTGGTATGTAAATGAGCCAAGGACAAGCAAAGGTTCGACCGGCTCGGCTCGAATTAATTTTATTAATTTATTATATATATAATTATATACATACACACAAATTACAATAATATGTATAGTTTTATACATACCACTTTAGTGGGGTTGACCCAATATGTGGAATTTTTTGCATGATTAGGGGTTTGAACAAGGAAAGAGTGCCTTTAAGTGGGCTGGAAAAACCTTTTCAATCCTAGGTAGTTCGCTGTTTGTAACAACAAACTTCTACCTTACTTCTGAAAAAGTTCTGCCAACTTCAAGTTCGCTATTTGAAGTAAATAACTTGAGAAGTTCGCTGTTTGTAACAAACATCTTTATAAGTTTGTTGTTTGAATTAGATATCTTAAATAAGTTTGTTGATATCTTAAATAAGTTTGTTGTTTGAATTAGATATATAATATAAGATCGCTGTTTCATATAGAGAACATAAACAAGTTTGCTGTTTCATGTAAATAACTTAAACAAGTTTGTCGTTTCATGTAAATAACTTAAACAAGTTTGCTGTTTCATATTGATAACTTAATTAAATTTGTTGTTTCATATAGATAACTTAATTAACTTTGTTGTTTGAAATAAATATCTTATATTAAACTAGGTTATAACCCCGTGTATTACACGGGTCGAATAAATGAATTTTATATACTAAAAAATAAAACAATATATCTTTAAAAACTAAATAATAAAAAATATATATTCTTAAAAAAACCTCGTATATTGTACGAATTGAATAAATCTAATTTTATATATCAAATAATAAAAAGTTATATCTTAAAAAACCTCATCTATTACACGGGTCGAATAAATGTAATTTTGTATAGTAAATAATAAAAAAGGTATATCTATAAAAAACCACATGTATTACACGGGTTTAATAAATCTAATTTTATATACCAATAATAAAAAAAGTCATATCTTTCAATATACTAATGGATAATACTCGATACGCGATGGATATGGGGATTGTGAAGATGGTTTTTGAAAAGAAGGTATGTTATTCAAGAAGCAAATCAACATCTATTTGAGTGATAAAATGTTGTTACCAATTCCGACAAATTGATTTATAAATTATGTAATAAAATTGATATAATAAAAACTTGTAAATGTAGAAATGATAAATAATATTAGTTAATTTTATCTTAAGTTTCGTAAAATCTATTTGATACCAAACTAAACATAACATTCAAATATATAGTTAATATCAAGAGTAAATTACGATTTTGGCACCTGTGGTGATATCACTTCTACTCTTTTAGCCAAAAAACGAATTTTTTAACATCTGAGCACACAACGTCTTTTTTTTCTAACCCTTTTGGCCCCTACCAAAAGGGTTAGAAAAAAAAAGATGTTGGGGCCCAAAAGGGTTAGAAAAAAAAGACGTTGAGGGCTAAGATGTTAAAAAATTGTTTTTTAGGCTAAAAGGGTAAAAGTGATATAACCACATGGGCCAAAATCGTAATTTACTCTAATATCAAATTAGATAACCAAGTTTGAATTTGAAGTAAATAGATAAATATAAAAGTAATAATTAAACTAAATAATATTTAGTAGGATAATTATCTATAATTAATTAGAAGAAATTAAATTAAAATTATAATTATCCATAAGACATGGCCTAATATGATGACAAGTGTCCTCAAAGTGGTTTCTTTTATTATATGTATAGACTGGCAGTAAGACCCGTGTGCAAACACGGGTCGTTTCTTAGAAAACCATGCATAACATATTGACAGAACATATAGATATGTGTATAGATATTTTTACCAAAACGTTTTATTTATTATAGCTAAAAGACAACCATATGAGTAAGTATAAAAGATTTTAATAAACTGAATAAAAGATGTCTAACAAACTTAAAGTTTAGATTGTGCAAACACGAGTGGTTTCTTAGAAAACCATGCATAACAAATATAAACGATGATTATAGTTATATTTATATAGACTTATAAATAAAATAAATAAATAAGTCAGTCAGTAAATAATTAAAGTTTAGAGTATAAAAACTTAAAGTTTAGATTCTGCTGAGTCTTGTTTCTCTTCTGTAAATGTCTGAAAAACCATTTTGATGATGTAATCTTCTTGGGCCTTGTCTTCTTTTGTTAATTCATCCATCTGCTTTTCTTTACTTCTTTGATAAAGGATGCTAGCATGTGGAGCAGTGGGTCTCCTGATTGACAATTTTTGTTGTTTGACTGGAACCACTGCTTCCAGATAATCAGGCTTTTTAGAAGCAGTGGATCTCTCTTCCTTAACTCTTCCAACTTTTTGTAGGTAGCAAACACATTTTCTTCTCTCCACCTTGTAACCTGCTTTCTTGACCCATAATCAGCAGTTATCAGCTCTTCTTTCATTCTTTTCAGTTTCAAGGTCCTTTCTGCTACATTTTTCTTGTAATTGGCCCAAACCGGAGGAGTTTGCTTTACGTTGTCTTGAATCATCTTTTGAATTCTGACTGTCTCCTCTTGCAGTTCACTGATGGTCCATTCTTTGTATTGATACTTTTCTACCCTGTACTTCTTGTATGCTATTATGTATTCAAGATAGTAATTTCTCATGCTTTCATCATATTTTTCTGATAATTTCTGACAAAAGACTTTTGAGAACTGCTCTAAAGTTCTAACTTTACTGAGCAGATATTGATAATTTGTTTGAATCTCTTTGTCAGACTTTCCCTCTGTATCTCTTTTAGATATATCCTCTGCTTGTTGGGCCTTTATTTTGAGATATTCTTCTATATTTCTTGGCAAAGGATAACCTTGAACAGATAGGAGTTTCCTCTTTTCAGGATCATCTTCAGAGTAGAAGGATTTGATTTCCTCCCTGACTGCTGGAAGATCTAGAGGATATTGTACTCCTGCAGGGTCAATGGCAGTGTTTTGATTGAAGAGTTGAACTGAAGATAATGGAACAGGGTTTCGAATGGTGACAAGGGACAGTGGTTGTGTAGATGTTAGAGTTGGGGAAGTGTCATCTTCCACTACATTGTTTGTTATCTTTCTCCTTTTGCGCTTTGGAGAAGTTGGTGGTGTATTTATGGTTTCAGTGGCAGAGATTGAAGTAGTTGGTATCTAATTAACACCTGTTGAAACAACTGGTTTTCCAACCACTGTGGTGACTGCAACAGTTGATGTGTCAATTGTTGTTTTCTGCTTTTTGGCAGCTGGATTTTGTGATGGTAATATTGTTTTTGGTATGACAGTGGATTGACTGTGGGTTGATGTAGTAGTGATGGCAGTTGTTGAGATAACATCTGTTGAAACAACTGAAGTACCAACAACTGTTGATACAACATGAGTTTTAACATCTGTTGGTTTGGAGGTTTGATTACAGGAAATTTTGGGAATTTGAGGAGTTTGTTTTGTGGTTTTGGAAGGTGTGGTTTTGCGCTGACTTACTTTTCTGGTAGGCTGTCTTCTTTTAGGTTTAGAAGTACCCTGCTCTTCTTTTTCCATCAAAACTTTCTTCTCCTTCTCAAACTTTTTAGATTCTTTCATGTTTGCCTTTAATGCAGCAAATGCATTTTGAGTCTCATCAACCTTGTTGGAACCATCTGGTCTTGGGATTTCGACCACAAGTTTGGACATTCGATCTGCTGGCATGTATAAACCATCTTCTTTTCCCTTCTTCCCTTTAGTTTTCTCCCACTTTTTGACATCATCAGGATTTTCAACAAAGATGATTGAAGGAGGAACAGTGCCAGTAGTTTGAAGCAGATGAGCTTTAATGGCTTTGATATCTGCTTGAGTATCTTTGTACCTAGCTTCCATGACATTTCTGGCCATTTGAAGTTGAACTTCATGTTGTTGATCTGCATATTGTCTTTTTTTTTATGAAATAGAGGTTAAAACAGATGCCATAGCTCAGCAGCAGATGGATCAGATGTTGCGGATGGTGCAGTAGTGAGTGTAGCCTTTTGAGCTTGTAACAACTGTTGCAGCATAGTTTTGATTTCTCCAACAGATGTGTCAAGTTTATCAACCCTCTCCGTCAATTCTTTGTACTTTAAACCATCACCCAAGTTAATGGGATCATCTAATTTCCCACCAGTGGTGGTTGTATCAGTGGTTGACTTAGGAAAAATTTCCCAAAAATCATCCACTGATGCCCCTTGTTCTCGGTAGTTTGGACTTCTTTCTTCAGCAGAGCTTACCATTTTAAGGTAACCAACGTATAATGGAAACACACCAGTGGACACTACGGTTCCCAAAGAAGAAATTGCCTTCAAGGGAATCTCACTAATGAAACTACTGTCCAGGTGTAAACCAGTGGGTTCAACAACAGTAGTAGCTGCTCCACTTAAACTACTGACAGGAATTACTTGTAATTCCTGCAGTGTAGCTTTCTCAACTGTTGGTGGGTTAACAGAGATAGAAACACCAGACTCAGTCACTTGTTGTGGTGTATTCTCATTGACAGGTGATTGAGAAGAACCAATTTTTATCCCTATTGATACAACCTGATCCCTTTGAGAGGATGCAGGAGGAGTTTTAGGCTCAGGTTGAGATCTTTCTTCCATCTGCTGTGAGGAAGTAGCAGTAGTGGTTTCAGGTGACTTTTGTGTTGTCACAGGTGTTACCTCTGGAATCTCGTCTTCCAGAGTCACCTTTTTGGTGGGTTTGGAGGGCTTTTGGATAGTTTTCTTTTTGGTGATTTTTTGTGTGGGTTTCACAGATGTGGTTGTGCTTCTGTGATCACCAGGAGCAGTGGGCTCAACAACAGGGGCCTGAGGAGCAGTTGGTACTGCTAAATTCTGCTCAGGTACCTCTGTTTGGATTTTTAAAGGTTTTGACAGCCTTGTGAATGTTTTAGAAGTTAGACTGTTTATTTGAATAGGATTTCCTTAAATAAGCACATATGCATTATCCTTTGAAAATTTCTTTTGAAGATAAAAACCTAAACACCTTGGAAACAATAAAAATGATTTTTTATTAACATTTTTAACTATATCATTGAAAATTTCCTGAGAGTAGTTAAAATTTTGTTCAGCCATGATAGCATAGCCCAGGTATTGAATTTTCAATGGTATTTCATTAAAAGCTGTTGTTTTATTTGACACACACATCAAGAGGGTATGGAATAAAAACCTCGGAGCAGGAGGAAAACTGCCCTTTTCTAAAGTATCCTTTTTCATTTCTTCTTCATACCCTCTCTTAGAGAAATCAGTTTGGTACTCCGTTTTTGGGAAAGAGCTTTTACCTGTAAGATCATTGATTTCAAAAACCTCTGAAATGGTTTGAGGTGTAATGACCACTGGAATTCCCGTTATTGATGAAGTAATAGCTAAGGTCTTTTTGTCCTAGTTTCAAGCTTTGCATTTTTCCAGAACTCTCGTTGGGTATCCACGTAGATGGTTTCATTGCAAGTCAACAAAGTTTTGTACTTTGAAGATTAAAGTGCATCAATCACGGAATGAAAACCTGTGTTTTTACTTGTTTTTGCAAGTGTACTCATGTAGTTATGACGGATTTTGAATGGCAGATCCATGATAAATCAAAGGTAGTTAAGAACGAAGGAAGAAGATGAGTGATTTGAGAGAATATGATGAAAACTGCTTTTGAAAGGAATTTTGAATTCGACACGACAGTAAAAACCCTGTTTGGGGTTTTGATCAGGGTTTTGTAGGTGGAAAAAGTGAATGCTGATGTGGCAGCGGTTACAAAAGATCTGACGGCTAAGTACTGTCCACGTGAGAACCTCTGATGAATAATGGATCAGTAGTTTACAGTGCTGAAAATGAAAACAGTAACTGACTATAACTATCAGTGGATAGACTATCAGTGAATTAAAACACTGACCTTTAACAACAGTCTTTTTATAAACAGTGGTTCGAGCATGTTCCTTCTCCCAAAAAACAATATTTTAACCCATCAGTCGTTTCAATCCCCTTCAACCTCCACAAAACACTATTTTAACCAAACACTGGTTTTAAACCACCATTTTAACCAAACAGCTGTTTCAACCACAGTTTTCTCAACAGTAGTTCCAAACATCTATTTTCATCCATCTGTTGAACAAAGTTAACAGATGTACCAACCACTGTTTTATTTTCAAACATCTGTTCCCAATAACAGAGCTTTGATCATTTAAACATACCTTTGCCAATTTTACAGTGCTGAAAATGAAAACAGTAGCTGACTATAACTATCAGTGGATAGTCTATCAGTGGATTAAAACACTGAGCTTTAACTACAGTCATTATATAAACAGTAATTCAAGAATCTTCCTTCTCCAAAAAAACAATATTTTAACCCATCAGTCATTTCAATCCCCTTCAACCTCCACAAAACACTATTTTAACACAACAGTAGTTTTAAACCACCATTTTAACAAAATAGCGGTTTCAACCACAGTTTTCTCAATAGTAGTTACAAACATCTGTTTTGATACATCTGTTGACCAAAGTCAACAGATGTATCAACCACTGTTTTATTTTCAAACATCTGTTCCCAATAACAGAACTTTGATCATTTAAACATACCTTTGCCAATTTTACAAGCTTTTACACTCTCAAACCTAAATATTTATTTACTTAATTTAAATAACAAACATGGTTAATAATTTTAACAGAACTAATTATATAAAAACTACAAGTGTCAAACATCATACAAAGTTCATCCATCTGTTGACCCAAGTCAACAGATGTATCAACCACTGTTTTATTTTGAAACATCAGTAGATAGTCTATCAGTGGATTAAAACACTGAGCTTTAACTACAGTCATTATATAAACAGTAATTCAAGAATCTTCCTTCTAAAAAAACAATATTTTAACCCATCAGTCATTTCAATCCCCTTCAACCTCCACAAAACACTATTTTAACACAACAGTGGTTTTAAACCACCATTTTAACAAAATAGCAGTTTCAACCACAGTTTTCTCAACAGTAGTTACAAACATCTGTTTTCATACATCTGTTGACCAAAGTCAACAGATGTATCAACCACTGTTTTATTTTCAAACATCTGTTCCCAATAACAGAGCTTTGATCATTTAAACATACCTTTGCCAATATTACAAGCTTTTACACTCTCAAACCTAAATATTTATTTACTTAATTTAAATAACAAACATGGTTAATAATTTTAACAGAAATAATTATATAAAAACTACAAGTGTCAAACAGCATACAAAGTTCATCCATCTGTTGACCCAAGTCAACAGATGTATCAACCACTATTTTATTTTGAAACATCTGTTCGCAATAAAAGAGCTTTGATCATTTAAACAGACCTTTGACAATATTACAAGCTTTTACACTCTCAAACATCAATATTCATTCAATAAAATTTTAACGCAGCAAATAACAGAGCTTTGATTAATAATTTTAACATAACTAATTATATATAAAATACAATTGTCAAAATAGCAAATAACATTCAATAAAATACAGGATCCTAATTCCTAATCAATTGGTGAAACAGTAGTCTCGATAAGTAAAGCTCCTTTCTGACCATTGAAGTTGTCAACATGTTGGAGGTATTTCAGAAGTTCGTTGCTGAGATCAACTTCAATCATATCCCCCCAGATGCTTGTTATCAGCCATTTGTTGTCTTCAATTATATTAGTCCTTCGACGCCTATCTACATAATCAACTACACGAGGATTATTGAAAACAAACACCTTCATCCAGCCTTCTTCTTCATATCTGAGCAAATCAGCAGTTAGCTCAGCAGACTTTCCAATAACAATAATATGCAGCCTCTTTGCGATGGTCAAAAAATGCCCTTGGCAAGGATTGACTATAATACTCTCGGGAAAATGAAGCGTTCTGAAAGTCTCACTTATAACATCAAAAGCAACGATGTTCCTCTCACCTACTGGATACCAATAATTTGAAACCATAAAATATATGGTTTTATCAGCATAAACTCCTGTAGACCATGAATAACCACTTGAACCATAATTATTTATGCTACCGGCATTTATTGTTCTCCATGACTCACGACGTCGTGAGTAAACACGAGCAGCAGTTACATTACGGTAACATCTGATGTTCAGCACTTTCAGATCATTGAACTGATCAAAATAAATTCCACCAGTATCAGAGTTTCGATGATGATTGTAATTGAAGTAGTCATCACACAAAACCTTATAGCGCCTGGTAGTTGGATTCCAAAGAATCAACTGACAGCAAATCCCTTGATTGCAAACTAACAACAAACCATTAAATTATGATAGAATACGTAAGTTGCTAGGGTGGACATTGTTAGGAAAACTTAAGGTTTTGCTTCTAACAACATTCAAAGTACCAGCAACTACGTCGTCAATGACAATTGACGTATCTTTAAAAGATAATAGTTTCTTTTGTACTGAATCTCCTCTTCGGAGAGCATGCATCATCTGAAATGCATACTTGACAATTCGCTATAAAATTTCTTGGAAAGACATTTGAAACGGCCAATATCTTCTGCAGAGAGCCTTGTGAAAATCTCGTCAACAATCACTTGAAACCCATTTCTTTCCATTCTGAATAGAGCCTTGTGAAAATCTCGTCAACAAACTTTTGAAGATAATTGAGTAGATGGATGAAAACGGTAATGATCAAAACCACTGCCCAATGTATTTTATATACCCAATGAAGGCGGTTATGACTAAAGAATATGATGCGACAGTCGTTAGGCTTTTAATGCATTTACATGGGAAAAATATAAAATTAAACACGTTATTATAATTAAAAATAACCTATTCATTTACCTATAAGACGCCTTTAACATAAGAAAGAAGTGATTGAGTGACGTGCATTAATTGCAAAGTACATATCCCGAGGCATTTTGAATTTGAAATTACCGGCATTTTTTTTACCACTGCTATGCTATATGTTTACCAAAGGAAACATCTACTAAGTTATACTTTCTTAGCTATGGGCAGTAGTTTACACTCTTGAATGTGGGCCAGACCTTTGACATTTAAATATAGAGCAATAGTTTGAAATACAAAGATATTGCGAACATCTGTTTAAGCCTCTCCTGTTTCCAACAGTAGCAAGTCAATCAGATGTTGGCAACAACAGATGATAGTAATTGACAACAGTAGCAAGTCAAACAGCCGTTAGATCAGCAGATGATGATTTAGAGCAGATGTTCTCTATACACTAACAGAAATTGATACAATATCAACATAATCTAATTAAACTCAAAAACAATTTCACTTATACATTAAAAGTCCCAATCTGCAATTACACGATGATAATAAAAATTAGATAATAATACTAATTCAGCTTAAAATTACAACCAAACTTTAAAATCTAACAACGCCACCAAGAAATTTACGAACCTAACAGCAAAAATTTAGTGATTTTAGCTACAAATTTAGTGCTTTTAGCTTTAAATTGCATCAATGTATATCTTCGAGAATCGCCATGAACTCCACGGAAGTACTCAATGCATCAACATCAGGTTTTTAGAAACCTGATCTCTCGTGAACAGATCAAGATGCAGCAGTAGAAGATCCTTTCTTGCGTTTAGTAGGTCTTTCCTGCGGGTTCTACATCATCATCATCTGCCCAAAATCATATACATAATCATCATTTAAATGAACATTATTAATAATCTTTCTTTTGTGTTTAATTTAACTTTATGCTTCTTTTAATACAAACCTATAATAACCCGCAGCAGATTGTATGAATTTCAAACAACTAGGATTAGACTGAAATATAAATCGAGAATTAGAGTATATCACTTGAAAATTAAGAATTCAAAATTTTAAAACTGGAGTAGCAAAAAACACATACTTTACACGAAGTTGAAACAATGACACTGCAAACAACTGTAGAACAATCATCATCATTATCATCTGCAGGAAAGACCATTACTCTAGTAAGATAAAATGTTATCTTACAGCAGTAGCAGATCCTTTCTTGCGTTTAGTAGGAACTACTGCGGGTTCTAAATCATCATCATCTGCCCAAAATCATACACATAATCATCATTTAAATGAACATTATTAATAATCTTTCTTTGTGTTTAATTTAACTTTATGCTTCTTTTAATACAAACCTATAATAACCAGCAGCAGATTGTATGAATTTCAAACAACTGGGATTAGATTGAAATATAAACCGAGAATTAGAGTATATCACTTCAAAATTAAGAATTCAAAATTTCAAAACTAGAGTAGCAAAAAACACATACTTTACACGATGTTGAAACAATGACACTGGAAACAACTGTAGAACAATCATCATCATCATCAACTGCAGCAGATCATTCACAATCATCATTTAGTCATAACTCAGATAACAAAACTTTAGTAAAAATCAAAAAGAAAAACAAACATAATCATATATATCACATTACCATGATCAAGGAAAACCACATATCCCCAAAATTTATTCTGAAAGTGGGACAGAGAGAGCTTTAGTTTTCTGTTATCCTTTATGAACAAATGCTGAGTATTGAGAAGAAGGGGTTTGAGGGAGAGATACATTAGAAATGTGGTTTGAAAATACAAAAGTAGAGAACACTTTATATAAGAAGATAATTGACAGAAGTGAGTGAGTGGCATGCATTAATTGAAAATTACATATCCCCATGCATTTTGAATTTCAAATTACCCGCATTTTCAAAACAGCTGCTGCTAGGTATACATTTGCCAAAGGCAGCATCTGCTACTTTCTTATAGAAGAGCAGATGTTTGCCCTTTGGAATGTGGGCCAGACCATTTGAATACACAAGACAGTGGTCTGAAATCAAATTAAAGTGATTTATATATTAGGCTTTATGATGTAATAATGAGATAAGAAAAGTCTTGTTGGACACCCTCTCCCGCTGACACATCAGCTTTTCTTATATCACTTGGATTTCTCCTTTTATAGAAAGTATAGATTTGCTGAGATATAACACATGTAATGTGTAGTTACCATTCAATGTGTAATGTGTGGAAACATTGAAACACATTAGTTAAAACTTAAAATCATACCAACACATCTCAGATCTTGTTTAGAAATAAAGAACCTACAAATCTTGAAAATCACACCAACAGTTGCATGAAAAGAAATATCTTATATTAAACAGCAAACTTAATTAAGTTACCTATATGAAACAACAAACTTAATTAAGTTATCAATATGAAACAGCAAACTTCTTTAGATTATTTACATGAAACAACAAACTTTTTTAAGTTATTTACATGAAACAGCGATCTTATATTACATATTTAAATCAAACAACAAACTTATTTAAGTTATGTAATTCAAACAGAAAACTTCCAGAAGTTATGTAATTCAAACAGCGAACTTCCCTGCAATCTGAATTTTGACAGAACTTTTTCAGAAGTAAGGTAGAAGTTTGTTGTTTCAAACAGCGAACTACCTAGAATTGAAAAGGTTTTTCAAGCCCACCTAAAGACACTCTTTCCTTGTTCAAACTCCCTAATTATGCAAAAAATTCCAATATGTGCAACCATAAAATAATAATATACTTGCTAGCTCAATGAACTTAATAAAAAATTTAACACTAAGCTTAATAGTAAAACTCTAAGTCGTGAAGCGACAATTTTGACTTCTTTCTCTCATTATCGTACTTCGTCAATCGTCCAGCTATCACATTACGCCACAATGCGATAAACGTCCTCAGGCTAAGTGTTATCCTCGAACAGTCGGACCTCGGCCGCCACCCAACAACGGAAACATCGAAGGAAACTTCCCAAATTTATAATTGTTAAAATCACTAGCCGCTCGCTCACCACTTGCTTAGAAAAAATGCTCACTCGTAAAATGCTCGTTCGGTTGTAAACGAGCCAATCAGCTTGGTTCAGTTTGTAAATGAGCCAAGCATGAGCAAAGGGTCGCTCGGTTTAGCTCGGCTCGGCTCCTTAATAGCCCTAAGTAAAAGTCATAAATAATTCAATAAGTGAGATTTCGCAAATAATGCGTATTAATTAGTACCTAAAAATACAATTTACACGTACATATCATTTTTGTGTCTACATAGTATTCACGGATCAATATGTGCTAATATTCACTCTAGAAATTATTCTACATTTTTAATCATATGATCACATTATAGAAATCATTGGTTATTTGTAAAATATAATATTACATGCTAAAATCTGGTTACAAGACGATAATGAACAAGTTTACAATAGACGACAAATATCACCATGCTAACAGAAAAATTTGTAGTTGTTTAGATAGATGTTAATCAATCTAGCTTACGAAAACTTATTGGTCTTTATTAAGAACATCTCTCCAATCCGTTTAAATTTATGTAACAACTTCTCAATAATAAGATAGTCATCACTTCGTATCATCTCACTAATCTTACTAGTGATCACCACATGCTTTTACTAATGTTGGTAGTGATCAACATTCTTCTCTTTAAATAAGGTAGAGACTTTTGAAAATTTTCATGAAAATGGGGTTTTCACAAATTTTGTACAAAAATAATAGTATTTATATATGGTTTATACAGAAAATAGTTATGAGTTTGTGTTCTATGATGTAAGAGTTTCAAAGCGAACAAGAGCACATCCAAATCATAGTGGAGATGAATGGTATATCGTTGCTCGAAGTTGAGTGATTGAAGTGAATATTTCTAAACTTTGGTGACTCTAGTATAAATTCATTTTTGTCATAAATTGGTTATTTTGTGATAGATGTTGTTTTATAATAAAATATTCCTTATGTCTTATTATTTTGTTTAATATGGCATTAATAAGTTATGAATCAAATTAATCCTTTATTTGACTCACTCTGAAGGTTTTTGTTGTGTTAATTATCTTTAAATAACAAAAAATAAATATGAAGTTTTGGTTTTGAGTTTAAATTCCACTACTACAAAATAGGGCAACTGCCACCATAATTTGCTACCAAACAAAACAGTAGCAAAATAACCAAGAACTTTCCACGTGAGGTTATTTTTTTATCGCAAACTAGTATCAAAAATTACATTTTATTGCCACCGTGTCCCCTTATTAAACATCCCACGCGTAGCTCACCTCATACCTCTTATTCATCTACCCATCTCCTCCAAATAGGTTGTGAACTTCCATCAAACCTCGACCAAATCGTAAACCCTAGGTTCATCTCCGATTCTCCTCTCCTCACAATTCGATCAAATGGTTAATCAAACCTAAACCTAGATTCATCGATTTATCCGTCAAAACCTAAATTTCATAACCGTTTTTGTAGGATTTCATCCAGTAAACTCTGAGATTCAATCCGCAAATCCGAACAGCAGAGGCTAGTAGCAGTTGAATTCACCGCCAACACTCTCAAATCAGGTGTGTTTTATGACCTAAAACGATTTTGCTTTTGATTCTCTGTATTATCTCGTGAAATTTAGGTATCATTCGACTATAATCATTGGATTTACGAAATTGTATCGATGTTTGTGGATTTTAATCTCGTTTTTTATTGTTTATCATTCTATTCTCGTGAAATTTAGCGATTGTTCGACTGCAATAATCTAATTGATGAAAGTGTATAGCTGTTTGTGGATTTAATTTTGTTTTTCTTTGTTAATATATCTAATCATGCATTTTGTTAGGTTACAAAAGTTATTTGAATTTTGATTTTGCATTGCGTAAGTAGTATTGGATACTTTGGATTTGAAAAAAAATGAGTTTGAAACGATCGAAATGAAAACCTAATTGCACCTGAACTATTAGTTTTGCTGTGATAATTTTGATTAATAAGTATTTGGACCAAAGGAAGTGGATTTGAGTTTAATATTACTTCTAGAAAATGAAAAGAGTGATGAAGTTGTATACATGGTCTATTAGTAAACTAGCTACTCAGGTGAGTGATGTGATTACTAGATTGGTTAATTTTTGTTTTTAGTATAATTTGATGTTGTGTTTCATATGCTAAACATGCTTTTGTTCATTGTGATAGCTTGAGCGTCAGAATGATTGTCGAAGCTTGACAGTAGAACTGAAGAGAGTGAATGATGAATATACCAAGAAAGAGAATGTAAGTGACTAAAACTATAACATTGTTTAGACATTGTGCCTTGGTCTTGGATATTTTTTCTATTCTAAGTTTAGCGATACGCTAGAAGAAATTTTTAGAAATATTTTACATGTATGTTTATCAATATTCCTGTAAATATGGAATCAATATTCAGATTTATTCATTCAAATTCAATTGGATTCTTTGGATTATTGGAAATAAATTACGGTTTGCTATATTTTGTTGTTAGGCTAACAGCAGGAGAGGCCACTTTCAACTATAAATACTATGCTAATATGTTGCACAAGACACAACGTACCTCCTGTCTGCTGAATATAATATCTTACTAGATTTTTCGGAATCGTTTTGGCAGAATTTTATTTGTTAAACCTGCAATTTCAGGTGTCAATGTGAAAACGTTTGGTGATTGATGATGGATGAGTCTTGTCTTCTAGAGAATACTCAGGAAGCGGTTCAGATCAAAACGATTAAGCAGATCGGTTTGGGCTTTGGGGTCTTGTCCTCCTTAGAATACTCCTGCTGAAATTGTTGCTTATAGATATTGGGTAAGTTGGGTTCTTATTTCAGTTTGGTTTTGCCGATTTACTAACTCTTGTTTGTTGTTATTTGGGCATTAGTAAACCCTGTAGATTTTTCAACTATACAAATGCACACATAGATATTCATACACATAGCACACATAGATACAGGGGTGTGTGTGTGTGTGATGCTTAGGCTTTTTTTATTAAGAAATCAACGTTGACATAACAAATCAACGTTGACATGCTACTTAAGTGTAAATATGAATATGAATATAATTATATTTAACCAACCCACTCTGTTTAGTTTGGTCAATTTGTGAATTACTGATGAAACATTGTTTTGTGAATTAAGGTAGTCAGTCTCGTCTAGTTTAAACAAAATAACAAACTAACATTGCTGGTGGGTTTCTGATCCCTTGAACTGTTCTTTAGGGTGGTTTTTATATGTTCTAGGACTTTGTTTTGCTTATGTTTGTTGCTTTATTGTGCCATGTAGTCCAGCTTTTCACAGGAAGGGTTTGGTTCCTTTTTAATTGAAGTTTCTTTGCTGTAAAAAAATCTAAAACATATAACGGGATGGTTTCAATCCGATCATCGATTTGGTAATTGGAACATATTTCACTGAGGCTACCACATATAGGTAAGCATATAACAAATTATTTACTGACTTTCTAGCTCTCTCTTTTTAATCTTTAGATATAAGGGATAATCTTTAAATAACTTGTGAAGGTGCCTATTTTGACTCGTTCGCTTATCGATCAAGTCAAAACTCAAGAATCATAGTATATGAAATAACTAACAGTAACAGTGTCGAAACCATTACCAAAGAAGCCAAAGGATCCGATTGCAAAGAAATTACCAACATTGAACTCATTGCGACAAAAGAAACGTAAGATGAGATTAAGAAGTCTGATAAACTAAAGAAGCCTTGAAGGTGATTATAATATTCTCGACTTAGATGTAGTTTGGCTAAGCCTATTAAGCGCTAATAACTTTGTTTAATTTAGAAGTGGCAAGATAGGCGGGTTGGGTAACATGTCAACTTAAAATAGGCTGCTTTTTTAAGTAATGGTCTAGAAGGGGTGGCCTGACCGGCTAACATCTTCTTGTATACTTTTAAACTTCGTATATTGCTTACATGAACCATCTTTAGAGGGGTCCTTATTATTGCTTCTATTTACGTGAAACTATATAAAGCACGCACATTTTTTTAACTTTTTGCAGAATATGATGAAGAAGACCAAAAAATGATCACGAAATGTGAGCATCGTTTTCACTTGGCATGCATACTTGAATGGATGGAAAGAAGTGACACTTTCCCTGTGTGTGATAAGGTTTGTTACTTACACTCTTAACTAAATTCAAAAAATAAAAGAAGACATAAAGTGGTAAATTACTGACTTCAGTTGTATGCATTGGTGTAGGATATGATAATCAAGTTCCCGGTCACTGAATAGCACTATCGAACCATGTGATCAAGGTAAAGAATGCATTTGCCAATTATTTGAGTCCGAGGCCTGTCAAAGGTTTGACCTAAAATATGTATTGGTTTGTCATGTTAGTCTATCTGTTATCAGACCGAGACCGAGCTGGAATAACTAGCTTAACTGGGAGTGGTTTAGAATTACCTAGGCAGTCTTCAAGGAGCTCATTAAGGAAAAGGAAGAAGAGAAAGAAAGGTTCAGCGTAATTATAGAAGATAGAAGAGTTGATGGCTGAAATGGAAAAGGAAAGAAATATGCTATGACGATCATTGAAGCTATGTTAACAATTGTGGTTTGAATGTATGGATTTAGATGTTTTAATTTTCGTTATTTGATGTTTTGATTTGAATGTTTATTGTTTTTGAAATATCATAAATGGCTAGATTTTGCAAAGAAAGGAAACGGAGCACGTAGATATAAAAAATGGAAAGTAGCAAAACGGTAGCAAAACAAAATGGTAGCAAAAAGTGGTAGCAAAATGGTAGCAAAACAAAACGATAGCAAAACGGTAATACAAAGTGGTAGCAAAACGATAGCAAACTTAAGGTAGCAAAACGGTAGAAAAAATAAAACGGTAGCAAATAGGTGGCAATAGGGCAATAGCTATTTGTGTTTTTCTTACCGAGTTTTTGGTGGCAAAACGGTGGCAAAAAGGCAATTGCCATCGTTTTGCAACCGAAAACGCGGTAGCAAAAACCCAATTATCTAGTAGTGAAAAAGGACCTCATGATTCATTGTTGGAGACAAGAAAGAAAATAGAGAAAAATAAGATGAAAGAGAGATACTAAAGAAATTGTTTGTGTACAAAGTTTTATAGAATTTACAGAAGTAATCTCTAATTCTTCCAACATCACCAACTTCATCCTTTTATTATTCCACATAAATTAGAACACCATTATACCCTATGCTATCTCCGGCAGTACAAATATTGTTTCAGTTGTTGTACCATGGGAGACAGACACGTTTGTCTTAAAGGAGGCGTGATATTTGTTTTAAAGGCCTCGTGTCAAACACGATCCTCAACCAAAAAGGCAAAAACTGTTAATATTTTAGTATGCTAAGTGGTGCAGTCAAAGAGCATGGTTGAAGACACAACAGATGAATGCTAGAGTCATGAACACGAGATGAATGACATTTGATGCACCTACCAAAGAAGCGGTTGAATCATCGTACATATAAAATTGTACTTTATATTTATTCCTCATTTAAGTTTGTAACCGGATTGTATTATCCAGGGCCGGCCCGAAGGGGGGCGAGGTGGGCGACGACTCAAAGCCTAAACCCTCCGAGGGCAGGAATTTTTTTTTATGAGTTTTATGCTCTAAAAATTAGAATATATACATACAGAATCAGAAAAGAGCATGTTAAAGCGCTTTGTTTGGTGGTTTGCAAGTAGTCTTATAAGCAAGAAGACGCGTGGGGTTCTAATGCCAGCGTCATCTGGTTTAGTTGTGTTTTGTGTTTCTTTTTGTTTGTTACCTATTTATTAAAAACAAATGACATTAATTGCCTAATTTTGTCATGTTACAATAATGATTGATGTTCATTCAAATGGCATTAACTCATTTTCATATATTTACTACCTTTTTATATATTTTTTTTATAATTTATATTTTAGGGGCCCGTATTTTCTATTCGCCCAGGACCCAATGATTTTTGGAGACAACTTTCGTATTATCATATTCCATACGAATAACGATAGTCTCGTTATTATTACTATTAATTTAATTTATATTTAAGTATATATGTATATGTGTGTATATATATAGGTGTGTGTGTATTTGTATAAATTATATTTTATACATGTTTATATATGTATGTGTATATGTATATATATGTATAGGGTCGGGATTTAGAGAAAACGGTAGAAAGTGTGAGAACGGTGAGAACGCTGATCAATCGTCCGAACAAAACAATCTATGGACTAGATTGGCGCAGTGGCATTTTCGTAAATAACATCAATTTTATTACATGGACGTGCTTCAATAAGGGTAAAAGCGTCTTTTGACTACTCCAAACAAAACGCCATCTCATGAAAATAAAACGCCAAAACAAAAATCACACAGCATTCTGCTAAAAACGCCATTAGATATAAAACGCCAAACTTAATTATAGTAAAATCCCGCCTAAAAAACCGCCAAAAAAATCCTATATACACAACAACTCAGACCTTCAATTAAAAAACACAAACAAAAATCCCAAACGCCATATTTAATATATACCATTCGACTGATAAACGCCAGAAAACCCAAAAATCAAATATATTGTTGTCAATAAAGTGTAGCTGTATGGTGTGGACAACATTGCCAGTTATCTTTCTTAATTGATGATTAACAATGTTATCCAACACCATACAACAACACTTTATTGATTTTAGCATGATCAAATTTACAGTTTTAAGATGGTTTATTTTGAGGCGTTCTTTTTCTCGGTAAAACGCCAAAAAAGATAACATTTTGGATGAAATGGTGTAAACTCAATAACATTTTGCTGCATGAGATGGACAAAGATTATAGAAATAGAGGCTGATTTCATACGAAAGTCGAAACAGCCAGTGAAGATGCTTCAAAAGAAGAAAGAGACTGGTGACAGTGAAGATTTGAAGATCAATATTTTTTTCTTTAATTTTCTTTTTCAGTTGATTGTTATTTAATTAACAACGCCACATCTAATAAAAACGCCAAAAAGGCAAATATCTTACACATTTGGCGTTTATCAAAACATCATAAAATTACTTTGGACAAGTATTATAAAAAAACTTGTTTTTATGTATTCTTTTTTTTTATTTTCCTTTTGAGTTGATTGTTTTATAATAAAAACGCCATAATAAAAACGCCAAAACACCCAAAATGCTTAAACGATATCATCCCGTTAAACGCCCCCCAAAACTCCAAAACTATAATAAAATTAGTTTGAAAAAGTATTATAAAAAACCTAAAAAAATAAAAAATAAAAAATAAAAAACAAAAAAATAATAAAAAATAAAAAACAAACTTTAAAATGTAACTAGAAACAGTAATTTCAAATCAGAAAAATTGAAGATAGTTTATTATATTAGAATCTAAAATGTCAAACTTGAAAGATGGGACGTGTTACAGACTTCAGAGATAAAGCCTGTCAAAAACAATAATTACAAATTGTAACTGAAAAGATGAATACTTTATTATAATAACGCACCGCCTAACTTAGGCGCCAAAAAGAGATCCTATAAAATGATACATCTCAGCAACTTCCATTTGATCAAACCAAAAAATAAAATAAAATAAAATAAATAAACAAACGCCAATACTACTAAATACCACTCACTGTAAAATGCCAAAAAAAAAAATCAAAGATGGCTAATATGCTTTCTTGGATATTCAGTATTGTTATTCGTCAAGTTTCACTGAATGAATTGTTAGCGGAGGCGAGTAACTCAAAAAGATTTTGCTGCATGAGATGGACAAAAATTCAAGAAAAAGATACCAATGTCAGTCATATGGCATTTTGTATTTTTTGTTCTTGAAGAAGGCTTGGATGAGGAGAAGAGATCAATAACATTGAAAAGTGGGATGATGATAAAGATGAAGATCAACATGAAGAAAAAGCGAAAAACCCACCCACATGTCATAGATTTATGTCCCCAAACATCCACAAAAAAAGCAACTTCAACAGACGAGCAGACAAAAAAATCAAACCGATGGGTTTGTTAAGTTTTACATAAAACGCCATATTTTGGTGTCAGTTCTTGTACTATTAAAGAACAAAGAGACTAATGACAGTGAATATTGTGAAGAGAGATCCGATTAGGATTTTTAATTTATTTTCTTCGCTTGTATTTTTTTTTCTACTGTGGCTGAAATATAATCCAACAATTGTAAAACGCCAAGATAACCAAAACGCCAAAATGTTTATAAGAAATAATAGAACAATGGGACAACTTGTTTAAAACGCCTTGAAAAACGCCATTCAAATAGATTTCCTGACCCCTGGATTACAATGGCATACGATTTGAATAAACGTCATAAACGCCAAAATGTTAATAAGATGAAACTAGGGGTGTGCACGGTTCGGTTCGGTTCGGTTTTTGGGTAAAATCAAAACCGAAACCGAAATGTCGGTTTTCGGGTTTTAAAAACCGTTCGGTTTCGGTTTTTTTCGGTTTCGGTTTTTCGGTTTTTACGTCGGTTCGGTTCGGTTTTTCGGTTATTTCGGTTTTTAAAACAAAATTATGTAAGATTCAACAATAACAAACATCCTCATATTAATATGGCTGCTGTGTTTTTATTCCAATACAACTCCCACAATCTCTAGCCCCAAGTGAGTCATAATCCAGCAGCCCAATACTTTTAGCATATTTCTAATCGGCCCATTCAATAAAGCAGCAACCCATTGTGATCTAGTTACACATGTTGCCAGAATTTCATTAGCATTTGGCATATTAATAACTAATAAAACCAATTAATGTTGACCATCCCTTTTTTTCATGTTGAACTCAATTTACGCTGGCATTACAACTAATTCTTTTAATGTCTCATTTAAGTTTGTGAGTTAATTTCACCTCAATTAATTGTAAGTATTAAAACCAATCGGCGCACATAAATACTTTTAGAATATTCTTATATAATATTTATCAATCCAGTTATAATGTTTTTATTATAAACACTTAACATTCAAGAATAAAATTAACATTTTCTACTAGCATTGGGTAAAACACTTAAACAATTTAAACTTAAACATAAAAATATATGGATTGTAACTTATCGGTTCAGTTCGGTTTTTTTCGGTTATTGAAAAAGTTTATCCGAAAACCGAACCGAAATTTTCGGTTATTAAAAATCCGAAAACCGAACCGTCGGTTTTTTGTTTCGGTTCGGTTTTTTCGATTCGGTTATTCGGTTACGGTTCGGTTATTTCGGTTTTCTTGCTCACCCCTAGATGAAACCATTAAACGCCATTAAATATTGAATTTGGTTAACGCAAAAAATCTTAAAAACCAACAATATTGGGAAAAGCGGAACTGGAAAAGCAGAAGATGAAAGGACATAAAAGCCCCTCCGCCCTTTTCTAAGCGGCGTGACACGTGTTACACTTTTGAGCGTTTTCTCCTGATCCCGTTTCTATATATATATATATATTTAAAAATAATAATTCGAGCCGAACCGAGCCGAGCGGACCTTTGCTCATGCTTGGTTCATTTACAAACCGAACCGCGCAGAGCGGCTCGTTTACAACCGAGCGTCAAATCAAACGAGCATTTTCTGAGCAATTTCCGAACGAGCGTCAAGCGGTTTGAACGGCTCTAATGTTCAGGGTTTAAAAAACTGTTGGAAGGGTCCCTCACATATCAATGCTTTGAATTATTATATGTATGCAACCGGGCTTGCAGGCATACGAGTTCCCTATAAATAAGTGCATAACTTATAAGTTCCTACACTTCAAACTTGTGTGCTTTTGCCAAATAGATATCTAATTAAAAAGATGGACATGGTCAAGTTCTTTCATATGAATGGTGGAATCGGAGAGGCAAGTTACTCTAGTAACTCAGGACTTCAGGTGTGGCAATTCATGCATCCATAATCCCTAATTTTTTCATTGTTTTATCTTATCTAACATATACATTTCATTTATTAGAATAGAACAAATCATTTATTTATTTTTTTCAAACATATGTTCTTTTAAAAATGAAACAAAATAATAGAAAACATGTTAAGTAGTGAAACTAATGAACTTCTTGCTTGGTGATAGAGAATGGGAATAATGAAAACGAAAGGAGTAATAGAACAAGCAATAAGCGACTTGTGTCACAACAATGTCAACTTTCCCAAAACACTAGTTATGGCGGATCTTGGATGTTCATCGGGACCAAACACGCTTCTTGTGGGATCCATGGTCATCAATGCAGTCGCCAAGACTAGCCTTGAAATGGGCTATAAATCTCCTGAACTTCAAATCAACTTAAACGATCTGCCAACCAATGATTTCAATACCGTTTTCATTGCATTGCAAGAACTCCAACTCCAAGGAAACACAACCGACGGAAAAATGAGGGATGTGCAATACCATCAGCCGGTATGCTACTTCTCTGGAGTTCCTGGATCATTTTTTGGCAGGCTTTTCCCTATGAAAAGTCTGAATTTCGTCCACTCTTCGTATAGTCTTCAATGGTTGTCACAGGTATGTGTACATCTTGTCTTTATGAAAAGAGTGCTACTATACGTACACCAACCCAAATCGTGTATGACGGAAAAAAAAGTTATATGGGCTGTATAGAATTATGGCCTGAGTCATTATAACACCCATACGACCCGTATTATGCGTTAGTATATCAGTGGGGTGAGTATAGTTTGAGCCCATAAATTATTCAAATATAATAATGCAATTCTCATGGTCCAATATACTCTAACTACATCAACACAATAGAGCATTAATGTTACCAAATGTCAATTATATTTAAGCAGCTTCCAGATTTAGAAGAGATCAACAAGGGGAATATATACTTATCCAGCACAACACCGGAGAGTGTAAGTAGGGCCTACTTTGAACAATTTCAAAAGGATTTCTTGGGCTTTTTGAGGTGCCGGTCAGAGGAGGTGATGGCCGGCGGGCGGATGGTCTTGACACTAGCCGGTAGGACAACTGATGATCCTCGCGGTGAAGAAAGTTATTACCTTTGGAGGCCGTTCGCTATGGCTCTTAAAGACATGGTTCTTGAGGTACTGAGCTATTCATATACATGAATTTCACATCATCAAGAATATAAATTTATCTAGATTTTAACTTGAGTTTTGGTGAGAAAGTTATCCTTTTTATATGTTTATTGTTGGGGAATTTTATAAAACTAGACGATCAGAGAGACGTGTATTCACTCACAGATCAAATTATTTTGGTGGTTCTACCGAATAATTCAATTGGATACAACTCTGATTTCGAGAAATAGAACAACTGTATGTGTTTTTGTGAATTCGTAATGAACCAGGAAGAGGACCAAAAGGCCAAAACACTGTGTATACGAATTTAGGGATCAATTGCAGATAACTACCTGTGGGCACTGGGCAGTTATAATTCAAAAAATAATTTTCTAAGACATTTTCCATAAATCAATTTAATTAAAATATTTTTTCCAACTCGACCCCAGCCAGGGGCTCTGCCCCTTGGACCCCACCAGAGGCTGCCACCCCTTGGACTCTACTCCCAGGGGTACTCTCGCACCTCCTAACTTGTTCGATGTATATTATAATTCCCTTTGGTCAACAAATTAATCTCGATTACACTAAAATATCTAACATTTATTTGCGCAAGATTATGGGATCTTGGCTGGGCACAGGCTATCCATGTCCCCGCGCTCACATGTCGTGGAGTCTGAAAAAATAGACACGTGGGTGATTATTTTGGTAAAAGAAGTATTCAGGGTTTTTTTGGTCATTTTCCCTTTAACATAACTAGATCACAAGGTTATATGCTATATTTGTTATTACTACTCTTTGCTTTTGTGTGCTTTATGAAACTTAAAAGTCCTAACTTGAAGCATTTACATTGTAATAATCACTAAAATAGGGCCTTGTAGAAGAAGAGAAGTTCGATTCGTTCAACCTTCCTCAGTACACAGCATCTCCTACAGAGATCATGAACTTGGTGAAGATGGAAGGTTCCTTCACAATCGATCACCTAGAGATTTTCGATGTAAACTGGGAGGCATGGAAGCGAAAGAAAAATGCTAATGATACATTAGAATCGACGGAAACAGGTGATGGTGTAGGACAAGGTGTGGCAAAAGCTATTAGAGCTGGGATTGAGCCATTGGTTGCTAATCACTTTGGTGAAGCAATACTAGATGATGTTTTCATGAGGTATGGCCAAATTCTAACTGGAAGAAAGTCCAAGAAGGATAATCAAGCAATTGTGTCGATCACGGTCTCTTTAACTAGAAAAATGTGATATTTTTCGGAACTCTTGTTGTTCATCTGTCATGTATTTTGATATTCATGTCTAATTATGAATTCAGAACTCTTGTTGTTCATTTATCATGTGTCACACCCCAACCGATGGCGGAATCATCGGGGCATGGCACTGAGCGAAACAGATTATCCAGAAGTTTCCACAACAACTATTAATACTATTCAGTTAAATGATATGTCCCATACCGTATCCCAAATAATACAATAAATTATTACAGATAACAACTAGTCAAGTAATTCTGTTCCGACAACTCAGATTTAAATAAAATAAAATAAATATTGTTTTGCTTCTAGAGACTCGATCTGCAAGATCTACAGACAACTATGCTCTAGACGTTTATTCCTAGCTCGCTTTCCTAGCAGATAAGCATCCTAATTGCCTGTCACATACGTTGAAATAAAGTCAATACATGAAATGTAAAGGTGAGCACACAAGTTTGATAATAGCATATAGAGTTCGAAATTATTTACGCATAACCAGCACGTACACAGAGGAAAACGAAGCATGTTAATTATCGACATGGATCTATCGATACCAATGACTACGGGTTGACTGTCCGAGACAGTTCGCAATACATGATTACCACCGTAATCCATGCAAGTAATTGTCCTTAACAACCCCCGTGTGAACGGGTGCTGAGTCCAAACTATAGTACTACGTCGTTAAGGCAGGTAGACAGCATTCCACGTGTAAACACAATCAACAAGCATTCATTTAGTCACGTAATACATGCATAATCAGTTAGCGTTTAAAGTAATTGAGTAGTGTGTTCGATTGTGTTTTAGATAAGTAACGTATGTAACACCCAAAGTGCTAAAGCAAAAAGGGTTCGAGTATACTCACAGCGATTGATTGATGGACTGAAGGGAGCGCTTGAGAGTAGGGTTAGCCTGAATAGTTCGATAGCATAACGATGAGCAATGCGTAAAATGGAAACAAGTGATGATGGGTCGAACATCCTGGTCGATCGAACGGTAGGTTCGATCGAACGGGTTGTTCGTTCGGTTAGGCAGTCCGTTCGGACAGCCTATTCGATCGGCCGGTAGGCCCGATCGGTTGGACTGTTCGAGTGGATTGTTTCTTCCTTTGTGTAGGATGTGTTTGTGTATGATGGCTTGTCATTTTGAAGTTTTCGTTGTAGTATTTGAGAACACTGAAGTGTTCTTACCTTTCAGGTCGATCGATCGAACGGTCTGTTCGATCGGCCGGCTTAACCGATCGGTTAGACACTTCGATAGTGAGTCCTCAGCTGGGTGTCACCTGATCGGACAGCATGTTTGATCGGGTGGCACTCCAATACGTCGAAGAGTTGAAAATCGATTAAGGGTTGAAGCATAGTATCTCATGATCCGATGAGTAATGTTATCGAACAACTCGTTCGATCGAACATCACTTCGTTCAATACTATACATCATGAATTTGTCAAAGTGTGGGGCCATGTGCTAGCTGATCGGCTGGCCTGGTCGATCGGCTGACATGTCCGATCGGTTGGGCTGTGCGTTCGAACAGCCTGTTCGATCGGTCAGCATCCTGACCTGGTTAGCCTGTTCGTCTAACACTTGGCTGTTCTGATTGTTTGACGTTATATCGAGGTATTTTGACAACGAGCTGAACCATGGAACCTTCGTTCTTACTTGTTTCTCCTGCTCGGACAGGAATCACCCAAGTCCGGCCGGTGAACGGTTCGGAACGGTAGTTTAACGTTTAACCCGAAATCGGTGAACCTCGTAGATAGAATCCGAATCTTGAACCACACAACCATGAGAATGATTAGTGAGTTGGCTCAAGCTCCATTTCTACCGGTTTGAAAGCATCGAGTATAAAAGAGTTGAAAGAAAGTTGAAATTCATTCTTTCAATCCTTCACATCATGTAAATGTTTAGATCTATGATGGATCTTAGTTTGTTTATGTGGAAATCGGCTAGATCCAAGTGATTCTTGGTGGATTGAGGCCAAATCATGATGTTCTTGAAGAACATCATGATGACATCATCCTAGAATGCTTAGATCTTGATGATTTCACGGTTAGAAATCAAGATTTGAAAGATATAAAGGTGTAGGAGTGGGTATTGATCAAGAAAGTACAAGATTTATGATGAAAACTTACCGAAATCAAAAGAAATCTGAGAAAAGAAGGGGAGCACGAGCTGGTCGGTCAGAGGGTTTCCAAAAGTGGAAAGGATGACAATGACATCCCTATTTATAGGTTTCCCAAAGAGGAAAGGGCTGGCCGATCGGCCAGGCATCCCGATCGGACAGCCTGCTCGATCGGACGGTCTGTCCGATCGGCTGGGCTGTTCGATCGGCTAGGAGCCTTATCGATCCACAGCCTGTTTTGAGTGTTCGGTGCGACGATTTTTGATATTTCGATCTCGATTGAAGATGATACGAGTACGATAGAGTTTCCTATTCAAATTACTTTTAGTCCCAACCACTATATCTACATACAAGCATCTACATTCCATATTCGATTTCGATTTCGATTAAGTTCGATTGAGTTTCAGGTTTCGATTTGATTGATTCGATTGATCACCACACACAACATAAAGTAAGCACGCACAGGTAACACATAAGGCACACACACACGTAATATATCACCAAGTTCGCATAATTTGAGTCTCGAGTTCGATTGATGATTCGATTAGCTTGATTATTGATTGATTAACTTTATCACATTGTTACTTCCTACTATTCACAGTCGAAAAGCGTTTCGCGTTGATTAAACATTCGATTACTTCGATTTCCTTTGATAGACAACACTTACTCCACATAATACAAAACATAAAATAGACTATCTACAGTCAAAGGAGTCTAACTTGACTTGGACTTTGACTTTGACTTTGACATTCGAATACACGGGGTGTTACAGCCTCCCCTTGTTTAGGGAATTTCGTCCCGAAATTAGGCTCGAAGCTGTACAGCATCGTGAATGATATTACCAATTTCTCGCTTCAGATCTTCATTTGAACAACTGCGGGTACTTAGCCTTCATATCGCTTTCGAGTTCCCAAGTGAACTCAGCGCCTCGTTTGCCTTCCCATCGCACTTTCACGATAGGGATGCGTGAGCGTCTGAGTTGCTTGGTTTGGCGATCCATGATTTTGACAGGCTTTTCCACAAAATGCAGCGTTTCGTTGACTTGAAGGTCGTCGAGAGGTACAATTAGATCATGATCAGCTAGGCATTTTCGGAGGTTTGACACATGGAAAGTTGGGTGGACGTTACTAAGTTCCTCCGCTAGTTCGAGTTTGTAGGCGACTTTTCTGATCCTTTCCAGAATCTTAAAAGGTCCAACATATCGAGGCGCTAGTTTCCCTTTCTTGCCGAATCTGACCACACCCTTCCAAGGTGATACCTTTAGGAGTATGTAGTCGCCAACGTCAAATTCAAGGGGCTTGCGTCTTCTATCGGCGTAACTTTTCTGTCTATCCCTGGATTTCGACAAGTTGTCTCGAATCTGGAGGATTTTGTCAGTCGTTTCTTGTAGTAACTCGGGACCGGTTAATTGTGAGTGACCGATCTCGTGCCATACAATAGGCGAACGACATCTTCTTCCATATAAGGTCTCGAATGGTGCCATTTGTATGTTGGCATGATAGCTGTTATTGTACGAAAATTTGACTAACGGTAGGTATTTGTTCCAACTACCACCGAAGTCTATGACACACGCACGGAGCTTGTCTTCAAGAGTATGGATCGTTCTTTCAGTTTGTCCGTCGGTTTGAGGATGGAATGCGGTACTCAGGTTAAGCGTCATACCAAGAGCTGCTTGAAACGTTTCCCACAAACGTGAGGTAAACCGAGCGTCACGGTCTGAAATGATGTCACGAGGCGTACCATGATTACAAATGATCTCGTCGGTGTAGATTCGGGCTAGTCGTTCTACCTTGTAGTCTTCCCGTATTGGCAAAAAGTGGGCTGATTTGGTCAGACGATCAACTATAACCCAAATGCTGTCGTGACCTGATGGCATGGGCGGAAGTTTGGTTATGAAATCCATAGCTATACTCTCTCACTTCCATATTGGGATTAGGGGTTGTTCGAGTAAGCCGGAAGGTCGTTGATGTTCAGCCTTAACTCTTGCGCAAGTCAGGCAACTTCCAACATAGAGGGCGATATCCCGTTTCATGCCCGGCCACCAGTACTTGTAATGAAGATCCTGGTACATTTTATCGGCACCGGGATGAATAGAGTATCGGGATTTGCGGGCTTCGTTCTTTATAATCTTTCGCAAATCGGTCAATTTAGGGATCCAAATTCGGTCCAGATAATAGAAAATCCCATCTGCTTTGCTTACAAGCTGAGCTCCATCGTGATAAATCCTCTCCTTCTTCAAGGTACGTTCATTAAAACAAGCATGTTGGGCTTCGCGGATGAGGGTTTCGAGATCATGCTGGGCTTGGGTATTGCGAATACTGAGCAAATAACTCCGTCTGCTGAGCGCGTCGGCAACAACATTTGCCTTGCCTGGGTGATAACGAATCTCACAGTCGTAATCGCTAAGAAGTTCTACCCATCGGCGTTGACGCATGTTAAGTTCTTTCTGATTAAAGATGTGTTGTAAACTCCTGTGATCGGTGAAGATCGTACACTTGGTACCGTACAGGTAGTGTCGCCAAATCTTCAATGCAAAAACAACTGCGCCTAGCTCGAGATCATGGGTTGTATAGTTCTTCTCGTGGATTTTGAGCTGACGGGATGCGTAAGCTATAACCTTGTCCCGTTACATGAGAACACAGCCAAGACCAAGGTTGGAAGCATCACAATAGACAATAAAATCGTTTTTTCCGTCGGGCAATGTGAGAATGGGAGCATTGCAAAGCATATGTTTGAGGGTTTGAAAAGCAGACTCTTGTTCGGTTCCCCAAATAAAAGACTTGTCTTTATGGGTGTGGGCGGTAAGTGGCACAGCGATCTTAGAGAATCCTTCGATAAATCGTCGATAATAGCTCGCTAGTCCGAGAAAAGAGCGAACTTCAGACGGGTTCTTAGGCGTAATCCAACTCTTAACTGCTTCAATCTTCGCGGGATCTACATGAATACCTTGACTATTAACGATGTGACCCAGAAACTGAACCTCCTCCAGCCAAAATCGCACTTGGAGAACTTGGCGTAGAGTTGATTTCCCTGGAGTAGCTCGAGAACCAAACGTAGATGTTGCGCGTGTTAGCTTTCGTCTTAGAATAGATCAAGACATCGTCGATGAACACGATGACGAAACGGTCTAAGTATGGCTTACACACGCGATTCATTAGATCCATGAAAATCGCGGGTGCGTTAGTTAAACCAAAAGGCATAACAACGAATTTATAGTGGCCGTATCTAGTTCGGAAAGCAGTTTTGGGGATGTCTTCTTCTTGAATGCCCAATTGATGATAACCTGATCATAGATCGATTTTCGAAAAACACTTGGCGCCTTGCAGCTGATCAAATAAGTCATCGATTCGAGGTAAAGGGTAACGGTTCTTGATGGTCAGTTTATTCAACTCCCGATAGTCGATGCACATCCTGAACGACCCATCCTTCTTTTTAACGAAAAGGACTGGTGCGCCCCAAGGAGAGGTGCTCGGGCGAATAAAGCTTTTTCAAGTAACTCCTGGAGTTGGTTCGAGATTTCCTTCATTTCGGATGGCGCGAGTCGATAAGGGGCTTTGGCAACAGGGTTAGCTCCAGGAATAAGGTCGATACGAAAGTCGATATCACGACTTGGCGGTAGTCCGGGAAGATCATCAGGGAACACCTGAGGAAATTCACGAACCACTGGAACGTCTTTGACTTCGACCTTCTTTTTCTTTTCCTTCTCCGCTACTAAAATGTTGGCTAAGAAAGCTCTGTATTCCTTGTGGAGATACCTGCTAGCTTGGATACATGACATGAGCTTGAGACCTTTCGAAGCAGTTTCACCGTACACACATAAAAGATCACCATTCGCGAGCGAGAATCGAATCATCTTATCAAAACACACAACTTCAGCATGGTTTTAGCGAACTAAGTCCATGCCTACTATGATGTCGAAACTTCCGAGTTGCATAGAAATAAGGTCGATTGGGATGATGTGATTGTTGAGCTCGAGAGTACAATCACGGAGAACAGAATTAACGGCGACAGTTCTTCCAGTAGCGACTTCAACTTCGAATGACGAGGGGAGATAAGAGCGCTTACGACTAAGGAGCTTCTCGAATTCAAACGACACAAAGCAGTTATCGGCTCCAGTATCAAACAAACATGATGCATAAATACCATTCACAAGGAACGTACCACTAACCACGTTGTTGTCAGCCTGGGCTTGACAGGCGTTGATGTTGAAGGTTCTGGCACGGGCTGCTTCTTGCTGCTGCTGAGGCTGTTGCTGCTGCTGTTGGGGCTCTTGTTTCACTACCCTATTCGGGCACATGTTTGCAAAATGGTTAGGATCACCACATGCAAAGCAGACTCGAGCATTGATCGCGGGTGCTTGAGCTGCGGGTTGGCCTTGAGGGGCTGGGAGTAGAGCTTGATGAGCGGCGGCTTGAACTGCGGTGTTTCGGGGACCATAGCGACAGTTCGCAGTGAAATGACCGTAGAGATTGCATTGAGCGCAGAAACGACAGGAGATTCCCACCGGATGATGATATGAGCATGTCGGGCAGAGCGGGTGGGGACCTGTGTAGCGACAGTTCAATTTTTTTACTTGTCTAAAGTTTAAGTTGGGAATTTTAAGACCAACAAGGTTATATTTTTACAAATTTACAACCGATAGCGTCGTGATAAAAAGAACCAACACAAGAAAATTATGAAACGGCATGACAAGCTTAGTTAAAATTCGATTAAATATACTTGATCACATAGAAAAACCCATTCCTACAAAAGTGAGTTTTGAGCCTTTATTGAGCATACAAATATACATCTTTACGCTAAATGCTCATTTTTCGTTTCTTGTGTGAATAGTCGCTTGGTTCTTACGACTCTAGAACTTGCCACGACAATTCATTCCCGGTCCTTACCAACTTAAACCCAAGTAAGTAAATGATGGAGGCATTAGGACTAACTCTTTTTCTTTCAAAACCATTATTTTTATTTTTCTTTTCACCTACCCAAAAACTCCCCCTAGTTAACCCCTTTGAGCCTAAACCTTTTCATTTCTTAACCCAAAACCCTTTTTACCCACGAAAAACCCTTTTTATTTTTACCCTTTTTATTTTAGTAACAAGCTCGGTTTTCGTGTGACTAAAAAAAAGAGAGAATTTTACAATGAAGTTAGAAATAAACAAACAAAGCTCCTAAAAAGCTTGTTTGAAGAAATACTTCATTAAGAATAAAAAGTCACTAAAACAAAATGTTTTACGAAAACCGACGCTTTTTACGGTTTTCGCCCTTTACTAACCACTAACCCAACTACCCACCTTTAGCCCAAGCCTTTACCCAAAAAGTCCTCTTGATATTTACAAAGGTAAAAAGTTAAAAAGGAGGAGGATTGATTGCTTGGCAAGCCTATGGTAGGAATAAGTTCCATGCCGCTCTCGAGTGATTCACTAAAAAAATACAGCTTCGACCGAGTGTGAGTGATCTCTCCCGTGAGGTATGTGAACTTGTATATAAATGGAAATTTAAAATGGCATGTTATGCCCAAATAAATAATTTCTCTTATGAAACGTTCTAAATAAATCATAACGAAATAGGATTGTAAATAAATAAAAATAAAACCCAATAAGGATCTTGGATTCCTGACACTCTATGACAAGTCAAAACCTTCTCTTCTACCCATTCCATTTGGGAGTGTAAGCCACATATTAAAGAGTTTTGCTTGAGGACAAGCAAAAATTCAAGTGTGGGGGTATTTGATGTGTGTAAAATGCAACATATAAATTACATCAAATGAGGCATAAAACTAACCTTTTTTAAGTACTAATGTTGGAAAAAGAGTGTTTTTGTCTTCCTTTTGTATTTTCAGGATTAAATGAGCTCAAATCAACAAAAGAAGCAAAAAGACAGCTAAATCTAACATAAATACAAGAAAAGGAACATAAGTGGATTGCCCGACCCCTCGACAGCATCCTCCCAAGCAAAACAGAGAAGGCAGAAGACTGAACACGCCCCGTGCTCAGCCAGCACGGGGTCGTGCCCAAGAAGCAGCAGAAAAGACAAACCTATAGAAGCTTCTATCGCCCACCACGGGGCCGTGCCCAGTGAACACGGGGGGCGTGGCGAAAGTACTGCAGGCGCATTAATTGTAATTGCAAATTACAATTAATGAGGAGAGAGATTGTCAGACGGGCACGGGGCCGTGTGCAGCGGACACGGGGCCGTGCCCAGGCTTCTGTTCAGCCTATAAATAGGAGTGCTTGGCTTCATTGCAACTCATCCATTGGCACACCACCTCTCTCACACTTCATCCACCACCCACCACCATCACAACACCATCATCCACCACCATCATCCATTGTCCATCGTAGAGTGTGTGAGTGGTCTCGGGATCCAAGATTGATCGTAAGAGTTCTTGACAATCAAGGCCATGTTTGCCTAAGTCTCTTACATCACTTGGTGAAGACAAGTGTTTAGTATAATACTTTTTATTTTTAATCTTTTGCACTTTTTATTTGGTTTTGTATTAATGACTTTAATAACTAGTTGCTTATGTTGAAGGTGATTCTTCCTTATCGTTTGTCCGTGGTGTCTTGGCATTATTTTACTGTCTATATAAAATAAAAGATTTTCACCATTCATATCTCCACGATCTATATGGAGGTATGTTGGCTACCTGGTCGGGGGTTAAGGGAACGGTTTGGTAAGGGTCTTGCCCTTGTTCAGCGTTTAGAGGTCCTGCAAGGGATCTGGGTCAAATTTAGTAGGATCTCCTTTAATACCAATAGGTATTGGATGGCGGGGATCCAAACTCTTTGACCCCCTCATAAGTTAACTACTATTAATACTATAACCCAGCTATTTAAGACTGTATCCCTGCTGACTCAGACTACTTAGTCGAGGGTAACGTCACCTCCAAAAGAGGGGCCTACCATAATTTGCATTAATAACTTAATTCACTATCTTTCAATAATCCGACCCTTTAGGATTGTATCCTTGCTGACTCAAACTACTGGTTGAGGGTAACGTCGCCTTTAAAAGAGGGGCCTACTACAATAACTAAGATAATCTCTTAAACAAGGGCAAAAGTGCGAAAATAATCAAAGGTTATCCTAATACACGAGTCGGATCCAAGTGATTCATCTTGTCTATCTGTTTTTATTTTTATTTTTATTTTTCAGCATTTAGTTAGTTTTATTTTCTTAGTTTAAAAATCTTTTCTAACATTTTGATTTGGTTAGACGTTGAGGATAAACCGGTACTAAAAGCTCTTGTGTCCTTGGACGACCTCGGTATCTTACCAACACTATACTACGTCCACGATGGGTGCACTTGCCCATATGTGTGTTTAGTGTTAGTAAATATCGTGTTTTATAAATTTAAAACTTGGCTAAAAGTGTAAAAAGGGCTTAAATTATACATCTAAAATATAACACACTAGCACGCATCAAGTTTTTATAGGTTTCCCAAAGAGGAAAGGGCTGGCCGATCGGCCAGGCATCCCGATCGGACTGCCTGCTCGATCGGACGGTCTGTCCGATCGGCTGGGTTGTTCGATTGGCTAGGAGCCTGATCGATCCACGGCTTGTTTTGAGTGTTCGATGCGACGATTTTTGATATTTCGATCTCGATTGAAGATGATACGAGTACGACAGAGTTTCCTATTCAAATTACTTTTAGTCCCAACCACTATATCTACATACAAGCATCTACATTCCATATTTGATTTCGATTTCGATTGAGTTCGATTGAGTTTCGGGTTTCGATTTGATTGATTCGATTGATCACCACACACAACATAAAGTAAGCACGCACCGGTAACAAATAAGTCACACACACACGTAATATAACACCAAGTTCGCAGAATTCGAGTCTCGAGTTCGATTGATGATTCGATTAGCTTGATTATTGATTGATTAACTTTATCACATTGTTACTTTCTACTATTCACAGTCAAAAAGCATTTCGCGTTGATTAAACATTCGATTACTTCGATTTCCTTTGATAGACAACACTTACTCGACATAATACAAAACATAAAATAGACTATCTACAGTCAAAGGAGTCTAACTTGACTTGGACTTTGACTTTGACTTTGAAATTCGAAAACACGGGGTGTTACAGCCTCCCCTTGTTTAGGGAATTTCGTCCCGAAATGAGGCTCGAAGCTGCACAGCATCGTGAATGATATTACCAATCTCTCGCTTCAGATCTTCATTTGAACAACTGCGGGTACTTAGCCTTCATGTCGCTTTCGAGTTCCCAAGTGAACTCTGCGCCTCGTTTGCCTACCCATCGCACTTTCATGATAGGGATGCGTGAGCGTCTGAGTTGCTTGGTTTGGCGATCCATGATTTCGACAGGCTTTTCCACGAAATGCAGCATTTCGTTGACTTGAAGGTCGTCGAGAGGTACAATTAGATCATGATCAGCTACGCATTTTCGGAGGTTTGACACATGGAAAGTTGGGTGGACGTTACTAAGTTCCTCCGGTAGTTCGAGTTTGTAGGCGACTTTTCCGATCCTTTCCAGAATCTTAAAAGGTGCAACATATCGAGGCGCTAGTTTCCCTTTCTTGCCGAATCTGACCATGCCCTTCCAAGGTGATACCTTTAGGAGTACGTAGTCGCCAACGTCAAATTCAAGGGGCTTGCGTCTTCTATCGGCGTAACTTTTCTGTCTATCCCTGGCTTTCGACAAGTTGTCTCGAATCTGGAGGATTTTGTCAGTCGTTTCTTGTAGTAACTCGGGACCGGTTAATTGCGAGTGACCGATCTCGTGCCATACAATAGGCGAATGACATCTTCTTCCATATAAGGCCTGTTGAAGAACTAAAGCTCTGCTGCTTAATCTACTGCCCTGCTTCAAGCACTGCTGGTCATGACAAGTACTGCTAGGTTCACAGCAGTGGAAGGATGCAGCAGCAGTTTATGTTTACTTTATGTAATGAATTGTAACATCAGTAGTTAGCATAGCAGTGTTTGTATAGGTCAGTTGTTAAGAGTTTGTTAGGAGGTTAGATGTCACTTTCATGGTGACGTCAGCTTAGATGCTCATTAGTTTGCTAGTGCCTATAAATAGAACAGTGCTCTGTACTGTTCTGTTCAGCTCTTTCACCATCTTCTTCCTGCACGAACAAACACTGAGCTCGGGCTGAGGGGGAGTTTGCAAAGCATACATACAATTGTAATCAAAGTTTGAAATAAATTTAAGCATTTGATTCTTTGTTGAAAATGTATGTTTGAAAGCATTTCTTCTGTTTGATTGTGAAAAGTTTGCTTTCATTTAATTTCCGCTGCACAACTCATTCATAAATCCATCTTAATTCAAACACAAATCACAATCAATCCAAACTCAGATCCTAACAATTGGTATCAGAGCTTGGACAGTCAAATTTGATTTAACAATCATTTTGACGTAAATAGTTCAGCTCAAAATCGTTGATACTGATAGTTTGTTCATCTTGTTGAAAAACAGAGCAAGGTTTAATCACCGATAAAGTTGATTAATCAGTGCCTGTAAAACAACCAGGATGTCGTCATAGTCTCAAGATGATAAGAATAACATTGGCTCGCTTTTTAAACCTCCTATGCTTAAAAGAAATGAATACAACATCTGGGAGAGAAGGATGTGTCACATCCTTGCTCAACAGAACACTGGATGTTGGAGGTCTGTTGTTTTCGGTCCTCATGTTCCTATGGTGCCAACTGCTGAGGACACCAACAAGTTCGTTCCTAAACCAACTGAAAATTATACTAAATCTGATTTTAAGAAGTTCGAACTTGATGCCAAAGCATTTAGCATCATAGCTTCTGCACTACCCAATGAAATCTATGTTGGGCTGTTACATTGTAACAGTGCCAAAGAATTATGGGATGCATTGAAGGAACAATTTAAGGGAACAGAAGAGGTTATTGAAAACAACAGGGAAATTCTGAACCAGCAGTATGAAACATTTTGTCACATCAAAGGGGAGTCACTAACCCAACAATTTGAACGTTTCAGTTGTCTCATCAGTGAACTAAGGCTTGTTAAAGTTACATTTCCAAATGCAACTCAAAATAGCGGGTTCCTTAGATCATTGCCCGAAAATGGGACACAATTGCTTTTATCACCAGGAATTCAGCTGAGTTCAAAGATCTGACCCTGACCCAACTCCATGGTAGACTCCTGACCTATGAAAGGGAGTTAAACCAGAAAAGGAAGTTGCAAAAGTCTGGAAAAGTTGCTGATGACTATTCATTTGGCACCACAGCTCTATTTGGTCAGGAAGAATCTGGTAGCAGCGGTAAGGATCAGAGTTATGATCATTTTATTGACATAACTGCTGGTGGTAATTTTAACAACTCTGATTCTCACTCTGCAAATTATGTTTTCACTGCAAATACTGAAAACCAGATGTCAGATAACTTATGCTTTGAACTAAATGATTTGCAACATTTTGATCCCACTGACTTAGAAGAGATGGACATTTTGCATCAATTGGCTTTGCTTAGTGTTAGAACAAGCAAATTCTACAAAAGAACAGGGAGAAAATTCCCAAGGCTTCATGGGAATTTGAGGGTGGGGTTGGATAAGTCAAAAATCAAGTGTTACAAGTGTAATAGGCTAGGTCATTTTGCTAGGGAATGTAGGAGTCAAACCACTGGTCCCATAATCACTCACCCTGGCTCAAACCCTCGACCACAACAACACAACACTGTGCACTATACCCAATATGCCCCTGCAGCACATGTTAACACTGCTCATTATGCTGCAACCCTTGTGCCTGTGCATTATATTCAAACCACTGTTCCACAAATTCAGTATGTTCAAGCCCCTGTTCCTCAGGCACAAGTGCAACCTGTTGCACCTCAACAAGCTGCTCCAACAGTGACACAACCAAATCAGCAAAGCTTTTTCACACAAGGCTTTGTTGATTGGAGCAGCATGCCTGATGAACTTGGTAATGAAAATTTTGCTCTCTATGCTACTAATGATATTTTTGATGATGAATTTTGTTTGATGGCATTAGAGTCAATACCAGAAGGGGTTGAAACTGAAAGTGAACAGCTAAGTGCTGAAACAGTGGATGAAGTTGCTGAAGCAGTGATTACTGCAGTTGCTGGTGAACTACTGCTGGGAGAAAATTCAGAAACCCTGATTGAACCACTGTCCAACCCTTGGTCCAAAGATGACAAAGAGAAAGAAGAATTGAAGAGAGATGGTGAGGGAGAAGGGAGAGCTGATGAAGATGATGATTATCAATGTGACTGTGCCATGATGGCTGCTGCTAAGGTATCACCTCAAGTTCTTGAAAAACTGTGTTCAGACAAATGTATTATTGCATTTGCTAACATCAAAGAGGTAAATGAAAACCTTAGGGATAAAGTCTTGTCTGATGAAGTCAAATTTGAAAAGTCATTAAAATAACTTAGAAACAAATTGGCTGAAAAAGATAAAGAGATCAGCAGTTTAAAAGAAGAGCAGAGCATAACCAAAACTCGACTCCAAACTATGGTAGAAAAATACCAAGTTTGCAAAAGGAGTTGGAGTCTACCCAGACCACCTGTGAAAGATGGGTGGAGTCTTGTAAAGGGTATGAGGTTATGCTTGCAAAACAGCTTGAAAGCAATGTCAAGTTTGGAATAGGACATAGAAAATATGATGAACTTGTAAACACTGCTGAAAAACAAGCTGGTTTAACTGAGATAGTACCAACCAACAAAAATGGCCAAGAGGTTAAATAACCGACAAACTTGGTTACAAAATTACTCTGGAAAGATCTGTGGGATCCTCAACTTTTGAGGAAATTGAGAAATACCAATTTAAACCCACATGGTCTGATGAGTGTGATATCCTGGAAAACTTCAAACCAATGGATTTCACAACCAGTGATGGTGTAAAAGCTCCAAAAGCAAGGGTCATTCCTATCAAATATATCCCAACAGAGGTTTAAAACTCTGTTGCAAAGGAATCTGAGAAAAGGAAGAAAAGAGAAAAGATTAAAAACATGTTTTGTGATTTTTGTGAAAAGAGGAATCATCTAACAAAAGATTGTTTTCATCTAAAAGCACATGATCTAAACAAAACAAATGTCATTGTTCCTGCTGAAAGCTGCACCATCTGTGCTAAAAATAATCACAAAACTCAAGAATGTGTCTATCTCAAGAACTTTGACATAAAAAAGAATGAGTACACTGCAAAAACATCTTTGAGTCCATCAACATCATCTATCAAATTCACAAAGAAACAACCACTGTTTGTGCCAGTCCAAACAACTGTCACAAAACAGCTGAACCAAACATCTGTTCAAAGAGATGTTCAGGTGACTGATGCACCCCCTGCAAATCAATTCAAGAGAGGTAAGGGACAACGATCATACCATAGGATCCCACATGTTTATGAGACTTACAAAAAGCCCTCTAAACCCAAAGTGAACAGGTATCCTTTTGGTTATCAACAGATGATTAGCCAAGACCCCCAGCAGTGGTTAGAGAAAAACATTCCCAAAAATGTTCAATCCCCTGAGCTAACCACTGTCCATGCATCTATCATCAGCCCAGACACTATTGAGACCCCATCCAAAGCCTTATTGGCTTTGGAAACCTTAATGAACTAATCCTTTTACTTCATGTGCAGGGAGCTTCTGCATGCTTAGATAGTCTTTGGTATGTAGACAGTGGAGGCTCCAGGCACATGACAGGATGTAAAGCCCTACTCAAAGATTTCAAAATCCATGGAAGGGGGTGATATATCCTTTGGGAATAATAGTAAAGGGAAAGTTCTGGGGTCTGGTACAGTTCAGTCTGGAAATATAAAATTTGAAAATTTCAATCTAATAGACAATCTGAAATTCAACCTCCTGAGTGTCTCACAAATGAGTGACAAGGGGTATGGGACATTCTTCACAAAGGAGTGTTGTAAGATTGTTGGACCAGAAATGGTTGAAAAGATTGAAGCAATAATAAAATCAGGAAAAACAAAACTTGTTGCTCAAAGAAGTGGCAATGTTTATGTTGTTGATATGTCAAGAGAGTGTCCCAGAACTGATGCCTGTTGACGTGATGTCGTGGGTCACGCAAATTTAATCCCTAAACAACTGTAGTTAGCGGTAGTAGGGTATCGAACTCAGGGAGTATGTGGAAAATGTGTTGATTGTGTAGCTTTGTATTTATACTAAAATTAAACTAAATTGCTGAAAATTAAAATTCAAGATTGTGGAATGTTGTTTTGGAAAACTAAATTAAAAACTAAATCAAATCAAAGTAGGTTGTAAACAATTAGGAGAGAACAATGATCACCCTAGGTTTCAGTTTCTTTAAACAATTGTGTGCAATTTCACTAGAAAGAGTTACATAGACATAACTCGTGTATGTGTGATTGAAGTGATAAAAGGGAACAAAGTACTCGGATTAGATAATGCGAGGTTGTTTCCCGATGACCTATTAACCAATAACCAACCCCAACCCTTCCCGTGATATCTCGGTTGCCAACGACACCAAGAACGTACGATCAAGACTAGAAATTGTGATATAGATTAACGCACTACAAACAATCAAACATACACCATGACATTCAAGCAACGCAAAATATCATTCTAGAAATGCAGAAATTAACACACAAAAGTCTTAGAAACATTCACCTAGGATGATCACCGAAGAGTTTAGCCGGACATGGCTCGGTGAATCATCATCAACATCAATCTAATGTTCATAAAGATTAAAAACACAAACCGAATGTTTAGAAATGTTCACAAACCAAACAAGTACTCCAAATTCGCTCCCAAAGTCTCCAAGAACCGTCAATCATGAGATAATCCCAAAAGACACCCCAAAACTGTTTTTAATGATGGCAGTTACGTTCAGATGCAGCTTCCGCCGTAATTTACGGCCATACCGTAAATTACGGTATACATATTAGTGTTACGGTACTTGTTTCCTGAGTTACGGTGGAATTTAGATGGAATTCAAGTCCACCGACGGTTTTACCGTAAATTACGGTATCAACTTTTTGTCGGCTGCCTTCTTGATGTTGCCGCTCCACATGTGCCGCCCACTTTAGTCTGTTGCCACCAAATTTATGGAAATAATGATGATGTTGATCTGACAAGAGATCACATGATGTTTGTCACCTACAATTGCCCTCACATGCGCCGCCCACTTTTGAGATGATGATTGTTGTTGTAGTTTGTTAGCGGCCCAATCAAACAAAAGCATCCAAGTGCGGCCCAATCACAAACACCCACATGTGCCGCCCATCTTGCCCAATGAAAGAAATCCATGTCTCATGTGCGGCCCAATCAGAGACACCCACATGTGCCGCCCAAATGATCTCTTTGATGTTGATGTCCTTCTACGGCCCACTATTGTGAAGATGATGATGCATTTTTTAGAATTCCATTAATGTTCCTTGACTTTTTGTACCCTCCATGTGATCTTCTAAAAAATGGCGGCTACCCTCCTTTTTGTTCATGTTCAATGTTCACTTTATGACCTCCTAGGTTGCCAAGATCACGTGATTCCCCACACAATGTGATGTTAATGATGATTAATTTTCTTGAAAACAAAACCTCCACTATGCATTTTTTAATGATGATCATGATCGAGATATTGGTTGCCAATCTTTGTAGAGAATGATGTAATGAATAAAATAAGATGGTGCCCTTGCATGCCTTTCTTTCGTCCTTAGCTTACGGGTTCCAATTTAACCAAATTAAGCGATTTACCTGTAAAACACACGAACACTCGTAGTTACTAAGTTTAAGCAAATAATCAAGTAAAGCATGGAATTTTAATATTTTTAAACCATTTAAGGGTTGTCCAACGGACCACTCGTCACATCCCCACACTTACCCGTTGCTTGTCCCAAGCAACCCGTTCAAAAACTATTTACAACCATAGCGATCAAACATACAAACCACGCTAAATGTGCCGCCCTTTTACTAACTTTCAATCATACCACAAGACACACCCCTCACAAAAATCTCTCGGTAACAAGAATTATTATTATAATGCTAAACCACTCAATGCGTGTGTGTGTGCGCGCGACAATAAGCTTGTATAAAAATCAAGTTTCCTCCTAACAAATATCTAACATGCTTAGAATCAAAGGGACTTGCGGGTTGTAACAGGGCTAGGTGTTAAGGTAGGAAAATGGTGAAATATATATGTGAGAGCTAATTGATTTGACCCGGTTTTTATTTCTACCATTAAACAAAACAACCATCAAAAATATGCACAACTTCTTCAACATTCTCAACTATTATTGCAACTAAATACATCTTTTTGTATTTTTCTTATATATATATATATATATATTTTTTATCTCGCTCTTCTTTTTTTTTTTTTTTTTTTTTCATCAAACTCAACCATATATACAAGGACATCAATACTACAAACTAAATCTCCTAAACCGGGTCATATCAAAAGGTAAAATTTTTGTAGGAAGTAGGCTCGGGTCACAATCGAATGGTCTAAGGCTCAACATGGCTTTCTAAGGACCAAACCCCCACCCCTCACAATACCAAGCTCATATATGTATAGTATGAGGTCCAACCCACCAATCCCGCACTTTCACACATCTAGACGAGGCTACCTAAAAGTCCCCCTATCATTTTCAAAAGCATGCTAATTCTAGGATTTAACAAGTATTCTCACACAAGTTCTATTAACACAATAAACACACCGCCACTCAAAACAAAGAAAACATCATTAATAATCATATGTGGCTCAAATCCTCACCAAGAAAAGACTAGGAATGGGTGTCGGTGTGTCAAATGGAACAATATCAAGTTTTCAAATTTTGACAATTTTCGCTTAGCTTCACAAAATTTTTTTTAGAACTCCCAAAAATTTCCCCCATCCCCACACTTGGGATACATTGTCCCCAATGTATGGCTTTGAGGGAAGGATCGCTTTAACCAAAAACATCAACAATTGCTTAAATTCTCAAACCCCAAATTTCTTTTTGTACTTTTCATTTTATAATTTTTTTATGTTTTTCTTTTTTTTTTTTAATAAACAAAAGCAAACTAATAAACTAACAATATTTCAAAGCTAAAGAACATGACAAGTCTAAGGAAAAAGTACATTGACCTGGTGAAGTTTGCCACAACAGATGTTGTAGATAATCCGATTTCCTATCACCACATTTATGCAAATATCCGCACATCTTCCCCACACTTGAGTGTTACCATGGCCCTGAAACATAGAAAGATAAAAACAACACAATCAATATAAAACCCCGGGTTGCCTCCCGAGCAGCGCTAAGTTTTGAGTCTTCAGCCAGACCGAGCCACCCCCATTTATGGTGGCTCAAAGAATCGGTTCCTATCACCTCCCCCACTGTAGCTTGTCATTGGGCAAAATGCATCCGTCTCATTTTGACTCGGTGGGTAATCAAATACACTCTTGCTCGCACCCAAATATGTTTCTTCACGGTCCGGTGGGTGTTTTTTTCTCATTCGTGGTAACACATTTTTCATACAGTCACCAAACTCATCACCCTTCCTCTCAATGGATTCATAACTAATCTCTCTAGTTTGAACATCAAAAGACAACTTACGGTTCTTTTCGGTCATGGTAATAATCTCGTCTCTACAATTGATTTGAGCATTTGCCGTGTATAGAAACGGTCGACCTAAAATTACCCTTTGTTGTGATGCCATGTTGGTAGAAGCATAGTCCAAAACTAGGAAATCCACCGGGTATTCAAATTCTCCCAACTGAATCTTAACATTCCTAACCATTCCCCGTGGACGCCTCCAACTTCCATCCGCTAAGCTCACCATGGTGTCTATACCTTCGAGTGGACCAAAGTCGTACATATCGTATAGATCGCTTGGTAGCACACTCACGCTTGCCCCGTAGTCCAACAATGCGTGAGGGATTTTTAATTTTCCCACACGAATAGGCACGATTGGCACTCCATACTCTTTATCATTCTCGACTTCGGCACCTTTTTCCAAACCTGCATTCATTTGACACGAAGAAGTTAGCAATGCTTCATTAAATTTAGTATTTGGAACGGTGCTTACCACATTGATGTTAATGCTTTTTATGTTCTTGGGATTTGGCACCGTATCACTCGGTAGCTGGCCTTTTGCTTTCTTTAACATCGCCACGTCACTTGCAAGTTGACCCATTTGAGTGGTCAACGATTGGATGCTTTTGTCACGAACCTCATCCTTTTGCATCCAAGCCTCATCACGTTGGTTCATTCGTTGCATTTCACTTTGCATCGCCTTCAACATCTCCATCATTTCATTTCCACCCGAAGAACTTTGACCCGTTTGATATTGCCTTTGAAATCCTTGGTTTCCTTGGAAATTTGGGTTTGCTTGATTTGAAGGGTTTCCATATCTAAAGTTCGGGTGGTTCCTCAATCCGGGGTGGTAGATATTAGAATTCATGTTGTTGTAATTTCTACCACCCCCTCCTTGACCTTGACCTTGAACAGCATGAACTTCTTCATATTGCCCATCCACCAACCCTTGGCAATTTTCAGCCGCATGACCTATTTCATTACACAAAACACAAACATCATAAATTTGGTTAGTAGTTTGAACATTACCGTCATCTATGGCATGCACTTGTGGTCGGTTAGTGGTCGGTCGGGCTCTTCTTGAAGCTTGGGCTTTCCTTTTTGATGTAGTTGCCATACTTTCCAAAAACTCCCAATCTTCATTCTCATAATTTGTTCCAAATGTCCCTCCGGTGATAGACATTAGATCACGTGCGTCTTCGGCACTCAACCCCTCATGAAAGGCGTTCATCAACTCCCATAACTCAATTCCATGATGAGGGCAGTTTTTAATCATCATGTTAAAACGCTCAAACGCCTCATGGAACATCTCACCGTGTTGTTGTTGAAAGCTTCTCAATCCCTTCCGCGCATCATTGGTCTTTTGGGCGGTGTAGAATTCATCCAAAAAGGTTTGTTGCATCTCCCCCCATGTATATATTGATGCCGAAGGTAATGTATAGAACCATTTCTTAGCTTTCTCTTCCAACGAAAATTGGAACAACACTAATTTGATGTCGTCAGCTGAAAACCCTTGACTCCCAAGAGTATTGCATATAGAGTCATAAGCCTCCAAATGGAAATAAGGTTCTTCATTTGCCAACCCCTTGTACTTTGGTAAACTTTGTAACGAGTTGGTTCTCACTTCGAATGTCCGCCCTTCATCATTATGAGGAATGACTACCGGGGATGGGTTTTGTGTGATTACTGGCCGAAAATGTGCTTCTATGCCCCTCACATTTTCTCTAAGATGTCTTCGTGGTACACCGTACCTACCTCTCGGAATAATCGGCCCATTCGGTCTTGGTACTTGCCCTTGTGGTGCGTTCGGTTGTTGAAACTGTTGTGGTCGCATCGGTGGGCGCTGGGGTGGTCTTTGAAATTGTTGTTGGTGTACATGTTGTGGCCGGACTTGTTGCAATGGAATCGGTTGTGGCATTGGTGGCCCTTGTGGTCTTGGCCGAATGTGTTGTGGTATAAGTTGTTGTTGTTGCATTCCACCAACACTTGCCATCCCTTGAGATTGACTTTGCACATAACCAAAATCCCCTTGATCACCATAATCTCCATACCCGTACCCATCCTCTTCATACCCCTCAAAGTCTTCAAATCCCTCATCATAATCACCCCCTTGCATTCCCGAGGTTTTCCCAAATGGAATGTTTGAATACTGAAAACCCGATTGTTGTGGTCTAAAGGATGGGGTAGTATGCACAATAGTTGAATTGGGTGCAATTGTGAAGGTAGATGATGATTGACCCGTAGTTGGGGGAAAGAAGTGAGATAATGGTGGGATTGTGGTGGATGGATCGTAAGTGATGGTAGGCTCATTTTGAGTGGTGATTGGTTGAGTGGAATTGGTTGGTGTAAATCCAGCGGTGGTATTAGGTAATGTAGTGTTTGGTGATGGTTGGGTGGAAGTAGGTATAAAAGATGAGGTTGTTTGACTGGTTGTAGGTGGAATCTGAGAATCAGCCATGATGTTTCTCGGTGTAATGGGTGAAGTGGGTGAACCAATGATTTTGTTTTCTCGCACTAAAACTCGGTTTTGTCGTAGCGTTCTTTCAATTTCCGGATCAAACGATAGCGGTGATGACCTGTGAGAGCCTCTAGTATGCATACACCTCAAGTACCTGCACACTAAACACAACCAGCGTAAACCCGAAAATAACAAACAAAACTATGAAATTAACACACGTTGCGCACTACTCCCCGGCAACGGCGCCAAAATTTGACGTGATGTCGTGGGTCACGCAAATTTAATCCCTAAACAACTGTAGTTAGCGGTAGTAGGGTATCGAACTCAGGGAGTATGTGGAAAATGTGTTGATTGTGTAGCTTTGTATTTATACTAAAATTAAACTAAATTGCTGAAAATTAAAATTCAAGATTGTGGAATGTTGTTTTGGAAAACTAAATTAAAAACTAAATCAAATCAAAGTAGGTTGTAAACAATTAGGAGAGAACAATGATCACCCTAGGTTTCAGTTTCTTTAAACAATTGTGTGCAATTTCACTAGAAAGAGTTACATAGACATAACTCGTGTATGTGTGATTGAAGTGATAAAAGGGAACAAAGTACTCGGATTAGATAATGCGAGGTTGTTTCCCGATGACCTATTAACCAATAACCAACCCCAACCCTTCCCGTGATATCTCGGTTGCCAACGGCACCAAGAACGTACGATCAAGACTAGAAATTGTGATATAGATTAACGCACTACAAACAATCAAACATACACCATGACATTCAAGCAACGCAAAATATCATTCTAGAAATGCAGAAATTAACACACAAAAGTCTTAGAAACATTCACCTAGGATGATCACCGAAGAGTTTAGCCGGACATGGCTCGGTGAATCATCATCAACATCAATCTAATGTTCATAAAGATTAAAAACACAAACCGAATGTTTAGAAATGTTCACAAACCAAACAAGTACTCCAAATTCGCTCCCAAAGTCTCCAAGAACCGTCAATCATGAGATAATCCCAAAAGACACCCCAAAACTGTTTTTAATGATGGCAGTTACGTTCAGATGCAGCTTCCGCCGTAATTTACGGCCATACCGTAAATTACGGTATACATATTAGTGTTACGGTACTTGTTTCCTGAGTTACGGTGGAATTTAGATGGAATTCAAGTCCACCGTAATTTACGGTTTTACCGTAAATTACGGTATCAACTTTTTGTCGGCTGCCTTCTTGATGTTGCCGCTCCACATGTGCCGCCCACTTTAGTCTGTTGCCACCAAATTTATGGAAATAATGATGATGTTGATCTGACAAGAGATCACATGATGTTTGTCACCTACAATTGCCCTCACATGCGCCGCCCACTTTTGAGATGATGATTGTTGTTGTAGTTTGTTAGCGGCCCAATCAAACAAAAGCATCCAAGTGCGGCCCAATCACAAACACCCACATGTGCCGCCCATCTTGCCCAATGAAAGAAATCCATGTCTCATGTGCGGCCCAATCAGAGACACCCACATGTGCCGCCCAAATGATCTCTTTGATGTTGATGTCCTTCTACGGCCCACTATTGTGAAGATGATGATGCATTTTTTAGAATTCCATTAATGTTCCTTGACTTTTTGTACCCTCCATGTGATCTTCTAAAAAATGGCGGCTACCCTCCTTTTTGTTCATGTTCAATGTTCACTTTATGACCTCCTAGGTTGCCAAGATCACGTGATTCCCCACACAATGTGATGTTAATGATGATTAATTTTCTTGAAAACAAAACCTCCACTATGCATTTTTTAATGATGATCATGATCGAGATATTGGTTGCCAATCTTTGTAGAGAATGATGTAATGAATAAAATAAGATGGTGCCCTTGCATGCCTTTCTTTCGTCCTTAGCTTACGGGTTCCAATTTAACCAAATTAAGCGATTTACCTGTAAAACACACGAACACTCGTAGTTACTAAGTTTAAGCAAATAATCAAGTAAAGCATGGAATTTTAATATTTTTAAACCATTTAAGGGTTGTCCAACGGACCACCCGTCACCTGTCTGTTCTCAGCTGCCTCTAACAAAGAGACAGAGCTATGGCACAAAAGACTGGGGCACACAAATCTCAAGACAATCAATGAAATTTCAAAAAATGGCTTAGTGAGAGGCTTACCACAAAAAATGTTTTCATGTCCTGAGCATTGTGTTTCCTGTTTAAAAGGAAAACAACATAAAAGCTCTTTCAAGCCCATTGAAGAGTCCAAAACAACCCAATGTTTGCAAATGCTGCACATGGATTTGTTTGGCCCAGTGCAAGTCATGAGTCTCAAAAAGAAGAGATATTGCTTGGTTATTTTTGATGACTTCTCTAGGTTTACATGGACCTTCTTTTTACACTCAAAAGATGAGACTGCAGGCATTTTGCAAGACTTTGTGACACAGGTTGAAAAGCAATTTGACCTTCCAGTGAAAGTCTTCAGGAGTGACAATGGCACAGAATTCAAAAATAAGGAGTTGGATGCCTTCTGTGTGAAGAAAGGGATTGGAAGGCAGTACAGCATCCCTAGAACACCAGAGCAAAATGGGGTTGTTGAAAGGAAGAACAGAACATTGATTGAGGCTGCCAGAACCATGCTTACAGATTCAGGTTTGCGATTAACTTTTTGGGCAGAAGCAGTAAATACTGCTTGCTATGTCCAAAACAGAGTCTTAATCAACCCTAGGCACAAAAAGACTGCTTATGAAATTCTGTATAAAATAAAGCCATTAATCTCATATTTCAAAGTTTTTGGTTGCCCATGTTTCATTCTAAACTTAAAAGATTCTATCTCAAAGTTTGCAGCGAAAATTGATATGGGATACCACCTGGGATACTCAACCACTGCTAAGGCCTACAAAGTGTTCAACACACGGACCAAAGCAATGGAAGAGACTTTGAATGTAAAGTTCAATGAACTTTCATCAATGAAAATCCTTGCAAATCCTGCAGAGTTGTTTGATCATGAAAAATTCACTTCTGAAAATACTGCCGTCAAGACTAACAGTGCAGGTCCATCAGAGGATTCATCACCAGACTATGGATATGAGATCATCATTCCTCAACAAAAGTATGCCACAATGGGAAGAGCAGCAGATATCCAAAACAGTTGTCAAAGCTCAACCACTGCTACCTCAACAGTTGTTGACCAAAGTAGCCCTTTAACCCCTGCTTCCACCTCATCAAACACTGCTGACAAAAGTCCTCAAACAGTGGATCAAAGTCAGCAGGTGTCCACACCTTTACCCCCTATTCCATCACCTTTTAAAGCCACTGCTGGGTCATCAAAGTCACCAGCAGTAGTTAGCTCAGATGATACACATCTACAGCCCTCACCACTCAATGCCATTGTTCCATACCAAGGAGAGCTCATCTTCTTGAAATCTCATCCACCAGATCAAATCATTGGCAACATCAATGAAGGGGTGCTCACAAGAAAGCAATCCTAAAACATTTGTCTTTTTGCTGGTTTTCTATCACTCCATCAGCCAGTCAAGTATCAAGAGGCACTGAAAGACAATAGCTGGGTAGAAGTCATGCAAGAGGAGCTCCAACAGTTTAGAAGACAACAAGTATGGGAGCTTGTTCCATTGCTAGAGGGTGTGAGTCCTATTGGCATAAAATGTCTCAAAAATAAAACTGATGAAAGGGGTATTGTTGTCAAGAATAAAGCCAGGCTTATGGTTCAAGGTTTCAGACAAGAAGAGGGCATTGATTATGATGAAACATTTGCCCCTGTAGCAAGACTTGAAGCTATCAGACTCTTTATGGCCTTTGTTGTCAACCACAACATCAAGGTGTATCAAATGGATATCAAATATGCATTCCGCTATGGTAAGATTCAAGAGGAGGTTTATGTTTGTCAACCTCTAGGTTTTGAGGATCCATTTAATCCAAATCATGTCTACAAGCTGAATAAAGCTTTGTATGGCTTGAAGCAAGCACCAAGGGCCTGGTATGAAATTCTGTCCACCTTTTTACTTTCCATTGGTTTCACCAGAGGCAGGATTGATAAAACATTGTTTTTAAAATAGAGAGGGAAGGATTTGATGATTGTCCAAATTTATGTGGATGACATCATTTTTGGAAGCACATGTAATAAAATGTGTGAAGAGTTCAGGAAACTCATGACAGCTGAGTTTGAAATGAGTGCAATGGGTGAACTCCAGTGCTTTCTTGGTCTCCAAGTAAGGCAGCTGCAAAATGGTACTTCCATCCATCAAGGCAAATATGCCAACGAACTTTTAAAGAAATTTGATATGGATGATTGTAAGCCATGTAGTACACCCATTGCAACCAATAAATTGGTCATGTCTGAAGAAAAGGATGATTTGGTTGATCAGACCTTATATAGAAGCATGATTGGGTCTTTATTGTACCTAACTGCATCTAGACCAGATATCATGTTTGCAACATGTGTCTGTGCAAGATCCTAATCAGCCCCTAGAAAGTCAAACCTTATTGCTGTAAAAAGGATATTCAGATACCTCAAAGGTGCTCCCACACTTGGTATCTGGTATCCAGCTGATGGTAAAATTGAGCTTTCAGGTTTCTCAGATAGTGACTTTGCTGGATGTGATAAAACAAGGAAGTCCACTTCAGGAGGGTGCCAATTCCTAGGCAATTGCTTAGTGTCTTGGCAAAGCAAAAAGCAAGCAGCTGTTTCCACATCCACTGCTGAGGCAGAATATATAGCTGCTGCAAGCTGTACAGCCCAACTGCTCTGGCTTTAAAATCAGTTACTGGATTTTGGTATCACTGCCTTGAAGACACCACTCATGTTGGACAGCCAGGCAGCAGAAAATATCATCAAAAATCTAGTTTCCCCCTCAACCACCAAACACATCGACATCAGACATCACTTTGTGAGGGATTGCTATGAAAAAGGTTTGATTTCTCTGCATCATGTTCCAACTAAGGATCCGCTGGCAGATGTGCTAACCAAAGCATTAGACACATCCACCTTTGAAAGCTTGATCTCTAGGATTGGCATGCTAAACATGGAATAACAGGCAAAATCCTGTTTTTCTATGAATAAAAGCATTAAAATGTTTTCAGAAAATCAAAAATCCATCCTTAAAAATAGCTAAAAATGAATTTTTCATTAAAAATCCTAAAAGTCCACCGTAACCACTGATGGGTTCAAAAGTCTGCTCTACTTCAAAAGTCTGTCCACTACTGAAAGTCATCCCCTGTTCTCATTTTCCTCTGATAAGCTCTGATGTTCAAAATCAGTGTTGTATCCACTGATATGCTATCCACTGATAGTAAAAATCATCCACTGCTCTCCATTACCGTTACAACTACTGTCTTCACCAGTTGTTTTCACAAAAAGTACTGTTCAAAAGTATTGTCCTTCATTTCACCAGGGGATGGCATGCGGACAGTACATAGTGGTCAGACCTTTTGTAACCGCCGCCACGTCAGCATTCACTTTTCCTCTATAAAACCCCTTTTCAAACCCCAAACAGGGTTTCATTGTCGAATTGAATTCTTAAAAGTTCTCTTCTCAAAGCAGTTTCCATCACATTCCATCCAATTTCTTCACAAACTCATCTTCGATTCTCATCTTCAAAATGACAAAATCGAAATCATCCGCAAAATCTTCCAAAGGGGCCTCTCAAAAGGCTACCTCCACAGAAATCCCACACAAACCGTCTCATAATCTTCTAGGTCTTCTCACAAAACTCGGCACCATCGATACATTTGATTCCATCCTCGATATGATCACTGCGTCAAAGTACAAAACTTTGCTTACAGCAGATGCTCCCATCTACCTGCAAACCCAGAGAGAGTTTTGGAAAAATTGTACCCTGGACAAACAAGGTGAAGATGTCATAGCCATTAACTCTACTCTACAGGAAAAAGCAGTTCAATTAACACCAAAATCCATATCAGAAGTCTTTCAGCTCGATGATCAGGAAGGTAAAGATTCTTTCCCTAAAAACGAGTTAAAAATTGACTTCATTGAGAGAGGGTATGCAGACACAATGATGAAGAGGGATACCTTACAAAAAGGTTTCTTCCCTCCTGCAACAAGATTTTTATTCCATACCCTTCTCATGTGTGTTTCAAATAAAACCACTTCTTTTAATGAAATACCAATGAAGATTCAAAACTTGGGATATGCTATTTTACAAGAAGAAAATTTTAACTATTCCAAGGTAATCTTCAATGATTTGGTTAAAAATGTTGAAACAAAATCATTCTTACTGTTTCCAAGATTTTTAAGTTATTATTTTGAGAAAAAATTCAGTAAGGATGATATTGCTATAATAAACCAAGGTGAATCTTTATAAATGCACAGCTTAACTGCTGAAACTTTTACAAGAATGTCAACACCTTGTAAAACACAAGCAAAGGTACCTGAGCAGACTTTAGCAGCAAACACTGCTCCTCAGGCATCTGCTACTGAGCCCACTGCTCAAGGTGATCAAGGTAGCAAAACAACTGCCTTGAAACCCACACCTAAAATCACCAAAAAGTCACAGAAAAAGAAAAATCAAAAACCCCCAAAACCCACCAAAAAGGCAACTCTGGATGATGAGATACCAGAGCAACTGCCTGTGATAAAACTAAAGTCACAAGAAACCACTGCTGCTACTTCCTCACAGCAGTTGATAAAAATATCACAAACCATACCTGAAACTCCTCTTATTTCTTCACAAAAAGAACAGGTTGTACAAATAGGGTCACCACATCATGATGCTCTGGAAGCACTCGTTTCCATCATCCACAGCCCAATGCCCGGGGCAATTTCACTTTCTAAACCTACCTTCACATCCCTAATTCCACCAAATACCAAACTACTGTTGGATGCAATTGATCTGAACCTGGCACAAACCAGTCCTTCTCAATCACCTGTTCATGAGAATATACCTCAACAACAGACTGGGCCTGATGTATCAATCTTTGCTAACCCACCAACACAACCTGAGGAGGTTACACCCCTTGAGTTACAAGTAACCCTTGGTAGTAATCCAAGTGAAGCAGCCACTACAAGTGTTGAACCTACAGGTTTACACTTGGACAGTGGTTACATCAATAAGACTTCCTTGGAGGCAATTCCTTCCATAACACTGCTGTTATCTGCTAGTGAGTTTGTATTAACCACTGGTTCCATCAAAAGATTATCAAGTGTTGAAGGAAGAAGACCCTAGTACCAAGAAAAAGGGGCATCAGTTGTTGATGTTTGGAGTACACTCCCTACCTCAACCTCTGATAAAACCACTACTAGTGGGAAATCAGATGATCCCATTAACTTGGGTGATGGTTTAAAGTACCAGGAATTGACGGAAAGAGTTGACAAACTGGATACATCTGTTGTAGAAATCAAAGAAATGCTGCAACAGTTGTTAACAGTTCAAATGGTACCATCCACTGCTGTTCCACCTCAAGCACCTGCTCCACCATCAGCAGATGTTACAAATGAGCTCTGGAATCTTTTTCAACCATTTCTCCACCAACAACAACAGATGGTTGAGCAGCAGCATGAAAAACATGTTCAAGAGCTCAAAGAAGCAATGGAGTCCAGTTTTAAAACCACACAAGCAGACATCAAGGCTCTAAAAACACATCTGTTGGCAATCACTGTCACTGCTCCTCCAACAGTTCTTTTTATTGATAAAATCCCCTTAGATAATGCCAAAAGGGGGGAGAAAATTAAGGAGTGGATAAAGAAAGGGATTGATAATGGGGTGTATCTTGATCCAGAAAAGGATGCAATGCTTAGAAACATTCCCTTGCCAGACGGTAGCAAGAAGGTTGATGTTACCCAGAATGCACTAGATGATGGTGTCATAAGTGTAAAAAGGGATAGAGCGGCAAAGGATTTGTCAAGGTGGAATGAGGAGAAGAGAGCTTTCATGAAGCTGTATGCGCAGGGTTGTTCTGGTGAAAAGGATGTTCAAAATCCTGTTCCAAAAAGAAATCTTACTAGAAAAGTAAGGAAACCCAAGTCCACACCATCCAGTCTTCTAAAGCATACTTCAAAACCACTATCCAAAAGCCACCAACATGAAACCTCCACCCAAACAGCTATTGAAACTCCTGTTGTATCAACATCTGCCGGTACTTCAGTTGTTTCAACATCTGCTCTCACTTCAACACACACCACTACCACTGCCTTACCATCACCACCATCACCTCCTGCCAAAAAGCAGAAGACAGCAGATGTTACAACATCTGCTGTAATGACAACAGTGGTTGAAACACCAGTTGTTTCAACAGCTGTTTGTCAGTCACAAACCACTGCCACTCAAACCACCTCCACTGTTCCACCTAAAACGTCATCTGCCTCTCCTAAAATTAAAAGGAGAAGGATTATCATACCAGATGATGATTCTCCATCACCACCATCAACAGCTTCAAAATCCCAAGCACTTGTCACAATTCCAAAACCCATTCCTCTCTCTTCAGCTCAAATCCAAAAGTCATTACCTCCTGCAGGTGTTATATTCCCTTTCGAACTCATAGCAGTTAGGGAAGAGATCAAATCTTTCTATTATGAGGATGGCCCTGCCAAAAGGAGTTTTCCATCGATTAAAGGATATCCTAGGCCAAACAACATTGAAGAATATTTAGAAATTAAAGCCAAGCAAGCAGAGGATATCGCTAACAAAAAAAACAAGGGAAATCTGATAGGGAATTTCAGCAAAACTATAAGTTTCTTCTCACACAGGTCAGATCAATGGAGCAATTTGCCAAAAAATGTTAGTCAACAAATTTCAGAAAGGGCAGATAAGACCCTGAGAAAAGAGTACATTGAAAATATCATGACCTACAAGAAATACAAGGGGGAGAAACACATGTACAAAAACTGGACCATTCCTGGGCTTGAAAAAGAAGTAGCCAGGATTCATGAAATGATCAAAAATAAAGTCCAGCAGACTCCTCCTGAAAAATTCAAACAGTTTGAAGCCGAAAAGGCATTAGAGTTGAAGAGAATGAAAGAGAAGCTTATCACAGCTGATTATGGGTCAAAGAATTCTGTGTCAAAGTGGGGAGAAGCTAGGGTCAGGGCCACCTACAAAAGGTTGGAGGAACTTAGGAAGAAAGATCAACAGCTCCACAAAAGCCTGACTACTCCAAAGCAGAGGTCTCAAAAAGAGCACCAAAGCTGCAGGCAAAAAGAACCACTGCTCCCACTGGTGCTGCTATCTACAAAAGAAGGAGTCAAAACCAGTTGGGTGCTGAAACAGTTCAAGATCTAATTGCTGGAAATGACCTTGCAAAGAGGGCATTATGTTAATGATGAAAGAAGAATCTGAACTGGAACAATCTGCAAGAACTGCTCAGCCAGTCATGAATAGGCCAGCATCACCAAATACCTCATCAAATAAAAATCTCCCATGAAACCCACCAGGCTCAAAAGTACTAAAGTGGAAAACTGACAAACAGACCCACGTACTGACAGTGTTCAAGTCTAGTGGAGAAGTGAAGAAATTAACAAAGGAACAAGCTCTTGGCTTGAGTCTTGAAGATTTGCAGGATCTCCTTGATCTTCCACTTAGCAGGAATGATGATGATACAGATGCCTTAACCTTTGAATTACAACTCAAAGGGCAAATAAGGGAACTGCTGATGAGGCAATAAAGATCTACAATAATGGAGAGTTTTGGCATTATCTGTTCCAGGGGGAGATTGTTGGGATTGAACCCTGCCAAAGGAACAGATAATGAAAGCCAAAACTGGATCAGAGCAGTGGATCCAGAATAAGCAGATGTTTGCATGCAAGTCTCTCCCCTTGAAAGTGGTTTCAACATCTGCTGGCCTCCTAACTGCTGATCATGCAAACTGCTGACCTACAACTGCTGATCTAGTCAAAGACTGTTGAAGAACTAAAGCTCTGCTGCTCAATCTATTGCCCTGCTTCAAGCACTACTGGTCATGACAAGTACTGTTAGGTTCACAGCAGTGGAAGGATGCAGCAGCAGTTTATGTTTACTTTATGTAATGAATTGTAACATCAGTAGTTAGCATAGCAGTGTTTGTATAGGTCAGTTGTTAAGAGTTTGTTAGGAGGTAAGATGTCACTTTCATGGTGACGTCAGCTTAGATGCTCAGTAGTTTGCTAGTGCCTATAAATAGAACAGTGCTCTGTACTGTTCTATTCAGCTCTTTCACCATCTTCTTCCTGCACGAACAAACACTGAGCTCGGGCTGAGGGGGAGTTTGCAAAGTATGCATGCAATTGTAATCAAAGTTTAAAATAAATTTAAGCATTTGATTCTTTGTTGAAAATGTATGTTTGAAAGCATTTCTTCTGTTTGATTGTGAAAAGTTTGCTTCCATTTAATTTCCACTGCACAACTCATTCATAAATCCATCTTAATTCAAACACAAATCACAATCAATCCAAACTCAGATCCTAACAATTGTCATCGACCACTTTTTCATTCAATACAAGCACGTTTATTGTTCTTTGATTCTCAATTCTTTATATTCTAACCTGTGATTTGCAAGTTCGATTACCAACAGTGGTATCAGAGCACCATGTTAATCGATCCAGGAAGCATGAAAGAAAAATCTCAGTGCAAGTTTACAAGCAAGAAACGATAATCTGGGTTTGCCGATTGAATCAGAGAACCGGGCGACGTGTTTCGATTTCGTAAGTACGTTTTTCTTTTGACTTAATCGAACGACAAGAAAGAAATCAATTTTTCAAAATACGTCTTCTGGTTAGGTTTTATTCTTCTCAAAAATTAAAGTTTTGAATTCTTCGAGATTAAAGGCAAAAGTCAAAACAACATTCTGTTTGTTTTTTCAATTTTCAAAGAATTTAAAAAAAACCATAAGTCTTATTTTAGTATTGAAAGAGTACGTTGAAAAAGGGATCATTAGCATGTTTTTTTAAAATAAAGCAAGTCAATTTTTGAATCATAAACAATTCGTATAGCAAGAAATCGAACCCGTACCGGTTCTAGCAAGTCAAACCGATTCTTGGTTCAAATAGCAAGTTCCGGATCGTTTAGTTCAAAATAGAAAGTAGCACGTTGAATCATCACGATTCAGTCTAGCAAGAAACGACCATTCTCGGTCAAAGAAAGAAGAAGCAAGTACAATAGGTCGATCAAAAATTAAGTCCAATTAGCAAGTTGGTTGGATAGTTTTGATCTCACTCGCAATAGCAAGTTAGCAAGAACCTGATTAGCAAGTGGGTCAGGGTACATAAAAATCTGATTAGCAAGTCGGTCAGAAACGCAAGAATCTGGTTAGCAAGTTGGCCAGACGCAAGTACTAAGTTAAGAAATTTGATCTACTCGGTCAAGAAAGGGTTCATCCGATCACAAGCATGATAGGCAAGAAACACAAGGTAAGAAAGAAAGGAGGCATAACAGAAAAAAGAAGGAAATGCATCAACGTCACTCCACGAGCAAGGGAATGTGTCTCTTCAATGCCCAAAATTGAAAGAGACGAATTACACCCAATGGGCAGTTATGATGGAAAAAATCTTGAAGGCATATAGTCTTTGGGAAACAGTTGTTTCAACGGAAGGGATAAATGAAAAGAAGGCGCACACAACAAAAGCAATTATCTTCCAAACGTTACCAGAAGATGTTTTGATGCAAGTTGCACAATACGAAAAAGCAAAGGAAGTATGGGATGCAATCAAAGTTCGTTATCTCGGAGCAGGTATGGTTCAGAAAGCACGTCTACAAACTTTGAGGAGCGAACTAGAAGTCTTAAAGATGGATGAGAACGAAACAGTAATTAGTTTCGCAAGCAAGTTGAGTGGTATAAAAGCCAAATTTAAAACTCTTGGTACCACCATTAAAGACAAGAAGCTTGTAAGGAAATTACGTGTCTCCGTTCCGAAGAAGTTCCTACCCATCGTGGCAAATATCAAACAATATTCAGAAATAGACAAAATGCCATTTGAAGAAGCAGTGGGAAAAATAATAGCTTTTGAAGAACGTCTCAAAAGTCAAGACAAGCAAGAAGATAATAATCAACGAGGACTCATGATGGCACGTGCAGATAACCAATTTGAAAGTTTGCATCATGGAAAGGGCCGTGGTGTTCAAAACCATGGTAGAAGTCAAGGACAATGATCTTTCAAAGGAGGAAGAGGACGTGGAAAAGATATGGGTCCAAGAAACCAAGACAAGAGCAAGTTCAGATGTTATGATTGTGGAGAACTTGGTCATTTTGCAAGAGATTGCACCAAGTGAAGGAAAAGGAGAAAGACACGCAGCAAGAAGCCAACCTCGCATTAGAAGAGGAACCAATACTACTGCAAGTCAAGCAAGTTGAAGACCTTTGTTAAACTATATTTAATTAGTATACGGGGGAGTATTGATGTTTTAAACTAAATATAGGTATAGGGGTCGTTCTATAATTAATAGATAGTTAGTTTATGTAGTAATTAGATTAGTTAGAAAGTACGAGGACTAGATGCGACACTTTGAAAGATTGTAACCTACATCTAAATTGGAACGACGTCTCCTGGGGACGCACCCCTTCAGATCGACGCCTACATCACAAGAACATAGGGACGTGATTTTTCAAAGAGACACACCTATTCAAGATCAATCTCAACCACAAGTTCAAGATTCGCAACCGTTCGTGAAGAGATATGTCTCTACAATCGCATCTATTCGTATAGTATATATAGGGTTCATGTATGTCAATTGTAATCGATCACTTTTTCATTCAATACAAGCAAGTTTATTGTTCTTTGATTCTCAATTCTTTATATTCTAACCTGTGATTTGCAAGTTCGATTACCAACATAAATGAAGTATGTTTCCATGTGGAATATCATGTATTTTTAATATTTATGCATAATAATTTTATATGAACTCTTGGTGTTCAACTGTTCATCTATCGTGTATTTTGAAATGAAATTGAAATGAAATTTCTGCATGAGAACTGTGGTTAATCTATCATGTATTAAGTGAAGTATGTTTTCCATAATATCATGTATTTTGAGATTTATGTATAATAACTGTAATCAGAACTCTTGTTTATCTATAATGTATTTTTGATATTCCTACAAAATAATTGTAATAAATCTAATGCTTTCTATGCTCTATAGATAAACAACATAATAATTGTAATAAATCCAATACATTATAGATAAACAACAAGAGTTCTAATAATTGTAATAAATATGATGCTGTATAAAGAGATAACTCTTGTTATTTGAGTAGGGTAAGAGAGAGAGAAAGCATTAGATTTAGATTGGTTAGGGTGTGACATGGCATTGCCTAACCAATCTAGTTAAAGATTAGGTTGGATCATTAAGGCTATAGGGTGTGGTTATGACCCTTATGTAGGGGTGTTCAAATTGCTCGGCGTTTGACGCTCGTTCGATACTCGCTCGGAAAATGCTCGGAATTTGCTCGTTCGATGCAGCTCGATTAAAAAATGCTCGGTTCGGTTTGTAAACGAACCGAGCACGAGCAAAGGTCCGCTCAGTTCGGTTCGGCTCGGTTGGCTCGATTTATTTTTTAATATATATATATATACACACACACACATATATTTGTGTTTGTGTGTGTATCGCTTTTAATAAAATGACTAGAGACCAATATTAACAATGTTTGGTCCAAGATCCAAATAGAGCTCATTTAAGTAATTAGAATAGAAATCCAATACCAATAGTCCATTATCCAATACTAAAATGTGAAGCGTCGATCACTACTCAAGTCTCAACCCGCCATTTGATCCAGAAGTGCAAGACCTTAATCAAACCCCCCCATTGGCCATCGTTATTCGATTTCTCCATCGCCACTCGCCAAGATGCCAACTCGTCAGGGTTTTACTTCAATCGATTCATTCAATTTCAAACTTCCGATAGAACAAGGATATGTTTCAATCGGTCGACGATTTATCTTCCCGCTTAGTTAATTTCGATAGAACTAGTTGAGTGTTTTTGTATTCCTTATTATTTGTTAATTTTTTACTTGTGTTCTATTGGACGAAACATCAGGGACGAAAACTGCACTTTATTCTAATAACAACACTCCCATTGTCACTTTCTTGGTTTATTCTGCGACGCTCGATACTCGCTCGACGTTCTTTCGAAAAATGCTCGGATCGAAAGACGCTCGCTCGACTTTGGCTCGGTTGAAAAAACGCTAAGGGTATGGTCATTAGGGCTGTAAACAAACTGAATGTTCAGCGAACAGTTCATGAACTGTTCGGCGGGAAGTTCATTTACGTTTGTTCGTTTAATTAATGAACAAACATGAACAAGAAATTTCGTTCGGTTAGTTAAATGAACGAACAGGAACAAATGTCTCGTTCGTTCAATAGCGTTCGTGAACGTTCGGTAATGTGTTCGTGAACATTGGTTCATGTTCGTTTGTTTATGCTATTCATTAAAGGTTTTTTTTTAGCATTTATTTATTTTATGCAAACTTTTTATATCCCTTAATGATTCTTATTATCTCATTAGCCAAATAAATAAAATAGGAAACCATATCTCCACCTTGTATATCCACCATTCCACTTTACTTCTCATTATTCATATCGAAAAATACTATCGGCCTTCGTTCAACAATTAAAGCTTCAAGGTCTAGCGTCACGCCCTCTTACTATCCACCTCTAACCGCCATCGTCTTCGCCGATTTTATATGTGTCAGTTTGTGTTCGTAAACCGTTCGTGAACACGTTCTTTCCTTAATGAACGAACACGAACAGCAAATCTCGTTCGATAAGTGTTCATGAACCATTCGTGAACAAATTATATCCTTAATGAACGAACGAACACAAACAAGGCCTTGTTCATGTTCGGTCGGTTCGTTTACAGCCCAAGTGGTCATGACTCAAACCACTATTATCTTATTTTAATTTATTTTTGTGAAAGGGAAAGGAAACATTGAATAAGGAAAGGAGGCTCATGGTTGTCATGGTTTAATCAATGGGAATCATGGTGGACAAGACAATGGATGGTGTAACAATTCATTAATGGTCCTACGTGGCGATTGATGACCCAAGCATGCCCCTTACACCCTATAACCTAAAGAAAACTCCCAATAGAGTTGCCCATATAATTAATATAATTTCATTATTAAATGCATTATCCAAGGGCGGACCCAAGCCCAGCCGAAGGTGGACGGGCGCACCCCCGGGGAAAAAAAATTAGTGCTAAGTTCCGTCGAAAATCTCGTCCGCACCCCTTAGAATTTTTCGACCGTACCCTTGAAATTTTTCGTCCGCACCCCTTAGTTAAAAGTGTTATCAATTTATATTTTAATTTTTTTAGTAAACTCTTATTTAAAAAAAATACTACCTAAATTATATATAACTTTTAATACCTACCTAACTAAACCCAAATACCCATACTTTTACCCACTTATATTATAATTTCTAACTAGCTAGCCCACTAAGTCTTAGCCCATTAACCAAACCCAACAATATTTCAAACTATAATAAAATAATTAAAGCCCAAAACCTTAAGATATTCTCTCCCGCTCTCTCTCTCTCTCTCTCTCTCTCTCTCTCTCTCTCTTGCGTCCCTGCACTGCCAACGAACAACATCACCCAGCGACAACAGTCAAGCAGCTGGCGACCACCGTAATCAGCCACCATACCACCGTCATTTGACACCAAATCTAACCGGAATCCGGACACGGGTAAGTTTCTTTGTTATTTTGATGATTTTGATTGATATTATAGGAGAAAAAAGGGTAATAAAGTTGTTAAATAGGTTTGAAATTTTGTGTGTTCTGACGTTGTTTATGGTTGTTTAGATGATTTATAGGGTGATTATGTTGTTTATATATTTTAGGGTGATTATGTTGTTTATATATTTTTAGGGTGATTACAACTTACGTTATGATTTCTAGGGCTTGAATAGTTGAAAATTAAAATTAAAATTGAAACAATATGTTATGGAGCGATGAACTTATGTTATATAGAGAAAGAATTGCTTAAAAAATTAGCTTTAGATGATGTTTTGGATAGATTTCAAAAAATGAAAACCCGTTGGGCGTCGACGTTTTAATTATGTTTGTAACAAGTTTGACATGTTTTTGATGATTATATATATTTAGTTTGATATTCGTTTGTTTTACATGACCCGACCCGACCCGATACGAACCGATTTTTTTACTTATATACCTAGGGGCCTAAAATTTTTAAAAATGTTCCGCACCCCCATGGAAAAATTCCCGAATCCACCACTGGCATTATCTATTATTATTATTATTATTTTTTGGTAAATGTGACCCGCGCAGTAAATTTTATAAATATAAAAACTTAGGGAGTTAATTAAACCCATCTTGAGCCTTCTCACACAGCAGCAGTGATAATCCACAAATAAAAACCTCATTTGGGCCTTGGGGCCGACAACAAAAGCTTAAGGGTATGTTTGGCAAAAGTAACTAGTGGCTGGTGACTGAAAGCTGATAGCTAATGGCTGGAAGCTGATAGCTGGTAGCTAGTAGCTGTACCTTTTTAGATATATTTGGTATTTGGCAGAGTAGCTGGAGCTTTTAATAAAATATATAAAATGACCAAAATGGACATAACTAAAAATTTAAAAAGCTTGTACATTAAAAAGTTCATTATCATTAGAGGTTAAAATAGTCGTTTTTCCCCTAAAAGCTTGTAGCTCCTTCTAAACGCTACTAGTTGGAGCGTTCAACCAAAAGCTTCAAGCTCCTAACCTAAAAGATTCAAGTTCCTTCAACTAAGCAAAGCTTTTTATTTAGTAGAGCTTTTTCTTAAAAGCTTAAAGCTAAAAGCTTCTAAAAGCTTCATGCCAAACATACCGTAACTAAGAATTGCTCTTCTAGGCTCGTAAAAGAAACTCCTCTATTGGGCTCGTAATAGAATTGGGCCTTCCAAAATGGAGGACCAAAAAATGCACAGCACAGCAGCCATCAAATCATAACCCATAATTGGGCCTTCAAATAAACCAAGGAGACTAACAGATTGGGCCTTGGACATGCAACAATAAAAACCCTAAAATGGGCCTTCCAAACATGATCAAAAAACATCTTACAAAAAACTTAGGCTTCCAGATGTAGATCTTAATTGTCTCGGTTTGGACCAGAATTAAATCTCAAACATTAAACCAATAAAAAAAACACAAAAATTGCTATAATGGCCACCCCTAAACCCAAAATAATTTTCTATTATTTTTATCTTTTTCTCTGAGCTTTATAAATTTGTTTGTATGATTTTTACACTTTCGATGGTAACCCTTATAAACAAAACTAAAACAATAACAAATTTGCAGAAAGTAAACATAAAAAAAGAAAAACAGTAAACTGGATTAAATTTTATATAATATTATAGCAAAACGTAACAATAAAATCAAATAATTTTATAGAAAACTTAAACACGATTGAAAAATTATAATCTAAAAAACAAAGCATTTATACACCGTATGTGAACCAAGTTAAATGATTATTGAGTTCAATATTATTGAACTTCATGAAAGTAGTTCGGGTTTGTCTCAAGCTTTTTTTTAGGAAAGCCGTTAAATATGTTCTTAAATAAACTTTGACGTGACAATTATATATTATATTAAGTTAACTAGGTTATCACCCGGGACTGCTTCCCGGGCTAGTTATTTAGATAAATCATAACCATAAGTGTATAAATAAAATAAAATACAAAGAAAGTGGCATATTACAAAAATTACTGAGAGTGCATATACAATTTGAAGATAGTCAAGTCTCTTTGAAGTTGCATATAATTGAGTTGCCAAAAGCTTTCTTTAAGTAAATCGAGTCCCCTCCAACCAAAAGGTCGGATGATAGTCTTTCAATTGCTGAACACCAAACTGCAAAGTACACACCACGATGTTATAACTAAAATATTTAAAAATCTCTAAATATTCCCTTATAACTAAAATTTGATGTATTACATGTGACAATGAAGTATAAAAAGTTATCGAAACAATCTGCTCATAAGATTATTATCGAAATTATTATGGGACGAATAAAAAAATACCTATATTATCGCCCTTCAAAACCATCTTGTTACATTTCTCTGAACAAACGATAGACCGACACCAAAATCACTTGTTTATGCCCATTAGTCAAACAGTCATACTCAAATTGAGAAAATAAACATGCTTCCCGTGAAGGAAGAGTTTGATATACTATTGGTTGAGCATCTGCGACTCCTATGTTCTCATGAGCAGGTTGTATCAAAATTCAAGAAATGTGACATCAATAAGAAAGCACAAATAATAGAATTTAAAAACTCACAACTACATTTTTCCTTGTGAGCGACCTTGCGAATAGTGTAGGCAACCTTGCGGAAATACATGAAGCTTGATACAACCACATATAAAGAAACTATCAAGATTAAAAAAGAAAATGAATATAAGCTTCGAATATGATAAGAATAATGAGACTTAAGATGAAGCCTGAATTAACATCTTTTGTCTTATTGGGTCACGTCTGAACTCACATTTACTGTAGACTAATAGTGTACTATATGTATTATTTGTCATATTATATGGCATAATTCTAGTTACATATATGACATAAGAGAACATAAAAATAGATTTAATTATATCACGTGATTGTAGTTCCTAGCTAGCTTGCCGATGCCAATTGATAACGCTAAACAAAATCCAAAATGCACCACTATAACTAACAATTTTAATGAAGCATCTAAAATATAAAGACATTTCAAATTCGTGATGGGTCGAACAGGTTGAAAGACACCCAAACTCTATTTTGAAAGCATACAATCTCCTAAAAAAAACAAATGTACACGGGTTAAACCAAACTGACCAGATGGTTCGTGTTGTTCAAAATGTCTTAGTTTTCGAAAAAAAAAATAAAGCATAATTAATTTGTATAAATGTACCATGAAGAGTTAAAAACACGTGGAATATATTCACCAAAAATAATTAACGTTAGAGACGTAAAAGAACGGGCTTCTTGTTATAAGTACTCTTAAGCTTTCTTTCGACTGAACCTAACTGAAGATCCTTAAGTTTGTGAGCCAACCCAAGATCTTCAATCTTTCCCTTCAAGAGGAATTGGGAAACCTCTAACTCATTCCATCTCTTCATCAACAATTTTCATCTAAAAAGAGAAAATTATAAACAACTAAACACTAAACATAAAATGTTTATTCCAAACTATATAAAGCACCGATGATGATGCAATAAGACCATCTCATCCTGATATTTTCTTGAAAATGTAGTGGAACTTCCTCGTAGTATAACAAATCTTAAAGTACATACAAAAGTCAATTCATTCTCCATTAGATTCAATGTTATTTCATATAGACGTGTACCAGAACTTTTGTCTTTTTAACTTCCAATATGTACATAACTTCAAAAGTTGAAGAGTAAGCGTAAATGACAAACTGATATATTTATATGGTTTGTCATACCCCGAAACCGTGGTTAGCGGCTCGCCCCGAATTTAAAAAAACTGATCAAGCCGGACCAAGAACACCAATGGTTACAGTTTATATAAATATAAGAGTAGGGTTCCTACGGAAAGTGTGTTTTTCCTAGAAAGTCTAGGAAGCGATCTTGTCCATCCGATTGGTGTGTTTAAGGGTTGAGATTAAATCAATGGCAATCTTGTAATAATTAACTATGTTTAATAGATTGTTTTAAATGAGTAGGGGCAATTTCGTCCTTATGTGTGTTTTAAACCAATCAAAAATAACCGTCAAAGATATCACATCTCCTTAATTCACGCTAATTTCCCTCTCTCTCTCTTTCTCTCTCTAAACCCAAATTCGGAAACCCCCAAAATCATACCAAAAATACCTAAAATCATGGATGAAGATAAGAGATTTTCCTTGTTCCATATACGTAAGATCAAGCTTTCATTGTACTGCGTGTTTTACAAAGCGATTACGGGTGATTCTTGTTTGTAATTGACGGTATATTGCTGGTTGCAGGGAAGAGATTCAAAAAGCAGGAAACTTTGGAAAGGATAGATAGCAGCGGAACAGTTACCGGAAGCCGATCGAAAGCTGGGGCGAAATCTGCTGATGTAAAACACATTTGTATGAATCTGCTTGCTGTTAAAACACAGCTGTATGAATCTGAATTGCTGTTAAAACACAGCTGTATGAATCTGAATGATAAAACACATTTGTATGAATCTGCTTGCTGTTAAAACACAGCTGTATGAATCTGAATGATAAAACACATTTGTATGAATCTGCTTGCTGTTAAAACATAGCTGTATGAATCTGAATTGCTGTTAAAACACAGCTGTATGAATCTGAATGATAAAACACATTTGTATGAATCTGCTTGCTGTTAAAACACAATTGTATGAATCTGCTTGCTGTTAAAACACACCTGTATGAATCTGAATGCTAAAACACAACTGTATGAATCTGCTTGCTGTTAAAACACAACTGTATGAATCTGAATGCTAAAACACAACTGTATGCATCTGCTTGCTGTTAAAATACAATTGTTTGAATCTGAATGCTAAAACACAACTGTATGAATCTGCTTGCTGTTAAAACACAGTTGTATGAATCTAAATGCTAAAACACAACTGTATGAATCTGCTTGCTGTTAAAACACAACTGTATGAATCTGAATAATAAAACACAGCTGTATGAATCAGCTTGCTGTTAAAACACGTCACCAAGAACAAACTGTTAAAACACAGTATCAAGAACATGTTGATAGATTCCAGCAAGAAAACGAAGGAATTGTTGATATCACGTGAGATCAGAAATCGAAAACAAAAATTCCGAAATTTATGGATAGTTAGTTATTGAAGATAATTTCCTAAAATAAAAATAGATTGTGAAAGTACATAAATGCCCTTTTAGATAAAATCCTTCAATGCCACATGTCGCGTTCTTATTGCTTCCTAGACTTTCTAGGAAAAACACACTTTCCACCCAACTCCTACTCATAAATATAAAGCACTTACTGTTATGGGCTTATGCATATAAGAGCCTTTCACCCTTCCAATACTCCAGGGATTTTGTTTTAACTCTATTACTTCTTTGTACACCAGTAAAAACATTGATATGTCTCGGCTGTCGCATCTTCTTTTCTGTAGTGGTTGCTACTGGCCAATTATCCTTTGTGTGAAGGTTTCTATAAGACCTGTACCACGAAGTTGGATTTATAGAAATTATTATTTCATACTTCAAGAAAAATCCGTGATCAAAGTCAAGGACTGTGAGGCAAATTATTTTAACATAATTAAAGAGTGAGCCAATGAAATCTTTTCGCCTAGCAAAGGAAATGCATCCACTCACATAAGAATAACATGGTCTTAACTCAGAAGCACAACCATTTCACTAACTTCAGAGTATAGAAAAGATGAGGACATAAGGGTAAAGTTTATAAACAAAGTAACAAACCATGTAACTTTGTTCACGGTACTTTAATGTATAAACTTTAAATCTTTGTTCACTAACTCTTGTCACCCCTCCTAAACACTAATGATGATAAGGAAAAATAGATATAATAGCTTGAAACAATACTGAATTTTAATCATATAGGGAATAATTAAGAAAAACGTTTTAAAAAAGACTCATAGTGTAAGAAGAACAAAGCATGTGTTGTTCTTAAATTTGGAAAAAGTCCTTCTACAGCGATGGAATCAAAATTCATCGGGGACTAAAAGAATTTGCGAAAAACAATCTATTTGTAAAAAAATGAGCATGTCCATATAATGCATAACAATCCAATCAAATGAGACCTTCAACTCATTTGACCTGTATCCATTTAAATAAATCTTTAGCTTTACTCTTTATACCTTCAAATACAGTCCGAGCTAGTACCCATTTTTTGGGATTTTCGGTACCAGTTGGTACCAAGCTCATCCCTATTAATGAGTTCAGATTACCTGCTTTCTACCACTGGACACGAAAACCGAGAACAAATCAAATGCAATGTCATTAGTACATGAAGCCACATCAGGCTACAATTCAACCCAATAAACAGCATAAAGCTTCACAAGTTGTTCAATCTTGGTTTGATAAACAACGCAACCCTAATTCATGCCTTTGAATGACAAACCGACTACCTCAGTTGTTTGGCGTGCATATATAACCAATTGTATTCAACATGGCCACACCATAAGCTGCAACATAACTTAATGTAAGAAATATAGTTTATATTTATGTTTTAAGGAATTGATTTTTTCTGAATAAAGTGAAAGTAATATAAAACCACATCCCTGCATTGTAGAGCCTTGATACTTCAGCCTTGGCATGAAAAACAAAATCCTCTTTGTTTCCTTTCAGCAACCATGGAGACAATTTAAAAGTAAATTGCTTAATTCCAATGCGAAAACAAACAAATGTCACCAAACAATTTTCGTAAAACTTCAATCAACACCAGTACTAAAACGGATTACACAATTAAGAAATATTATTGGTAAAGAAGTGTTCGACATTGTAGCTGCTTCAATCCGCACAACAAACATACACAACAATTTTGTATTTATCTTGTATAAATAAAAAAGCTTCACTGACCTACTAACCTGGATATTCATGAGAAAGATGAGGACCAGTGAGAGGAGGAAGGGTTGGTTGAAGCGTAATGGAGATGCTACCGTACGATGTACTTCGCCGCCGCTGGATCTACTTGTTGGCTCCATTAGGGCTTGAAAGCTTCAAAAGATTGTGTAATAATGTGTGGCGGGTCGGCTCCCTTTTTTCTCTCTCTATATCTCTCGCTAGTCTCTTGTGCATGAAATAGGAATGAAGAAAACAGTAAAGAAAGGGGAGAATGAAAACTTTCACCACAAAAAAAGGTCTTGCCAAAACAAACAGCAGCTGCTGTAAGTTAGGTTTGTATTAAGGCTCAGAGGAGGAAGATGGAAGTTAGGGTTTGAGTTGCGATATTGTAAAGGAGAAGAATCAAAAGATGATTTACGGGTTATGTAAAAAGATTGGAAGATCAAAGAGATGACGGTAGGTTTTTAGGGTTTGTGTGGTGATGTGTGTAAAATGCAACATATAAATTACATCAAATGAGGCATAAAACTAACCCTTTTTAAGTACTAATGTTGGAAAAAATGTGTTCTTGTCTTCCTTTTGTATTTTCAGGATTAAATGAGCTCAAATTAACAAAAGAAGCAAAAAGACAGCTAAATCTATCATAAATACAAGAAAAGGAACAAAAGTGGATTGCCCGACCCCTCGACAGCATCCTCCCAAGCAAAACAGAGAAGGCAGAAGACTGAACACGCCCCGTGCTCAGCGAGCACGGGGCCGTGCCCAAGAAGCAGCAGAAAAGACAAACCTGTAGAAGCTTCTATTGCTCACCACGGGGGCGTGCCCAGTGAACACGGGGGCGTGCCCAAAGTACTGCAGGCGCATTAATTGTAATTGCGAATTACAATTAATGAGGAGAGATAGTGTTAGACAGGCACGAGGCCGTGCCCAGCGGACACGGGGCCGTGCCCAGGCCTCTGTTCAGCCTATAAATAGGAGTGCTTGGCTTCATTGCAACTCATCCCTTGGCACACCACCTCTCTCACACTTCATCCACCACCCACCACCATCACAACACCATCATCCATTGTCCATCATAGAGTGTGTGAGTCGTCTCAGGATCCAAGATTGATCGTAAGAGTTCTTGACAATCAAGGCCATGTTTGCCTAAGTCTCTTACATCACTTGGTGAAGACAAGTGTTTAGTATAATACTTTTTATTTTTAATCTTTTGCACTTTTTATTTGGTTTTGTATTTATGAGTTTAATAACTAGTTTCTTATGTTGAAGGTGACTTTTCCTTATCGTTTGTCCATGGTGTCTTGGCATTATTTTACTGTCTATATAAAATAAAAGATTTTCACCATTCATATCTCCACGGTCTATATGGAGGTATGTTGGCTACCTGGTCGGGGTTAAGGGAACGGTTTGGTAAGGGTCTTGCCCCTGTTCAGCGTTTAGAGGTCCTGCAAGGGACCTGGGTCAAATTTAGTAGGATCTCCTTCAATACCCAAAGGTATTGGATGGCGGGGATCCAAACTCTTTGACCCCCTCATAAGTAAACTACTATTAATACTATAACCCGGCTATTTAGGACTGTATCCCTGCTGACTCAGACTACTTAGTCGAGGGTAACGTCACCTCCAAAAGAGGGGCCTACCATAATTTGCATTAATAACTTAATTCATTATCTTTCAATAATCCGACCCTTTAGGATTATATCCTTGCTGACTCAAACTACTGGGTTGAGGGTAACGTCGCCTTCAAAAGAGGGGCCTACTACAATAACTAAGATAATCTCCTAAACAAGTGCAAAAGTGCGAAAATAATCAAAGGTTATACTAATACACGAGTCGGATCCAAGTGATTCATCTTGTCTATCTGTTTTTATTTTTATTTTATTTTTCAGCATTTAGTTAGTTTTATTTTCTTAGTTTAAAAATCTTTTCTAACATTTTGATTTGATTAGACGTTGAGGATAAACCGGTACTAAAAGCTCTTGTGTCCTTGGACGACCTCGGTATCTTACCAACACTATACTACGTCCACGATGGGTGCACTTGCCCATATGTATGTTTAGTGTTAGTAAATATCGTGTTTTATAAATTTAAAACTTGGCTAAAAAGTGTAAAAAGGGCTTAAAATATATACCTAAAACATATACACACTTACACGCATCAAGTTTTTGGCGCCGTTGCCGGGGACACAAGGATTTTAAGAAAGCTTAAAATCGACGGCCTAATCAGTTTTTCAAAGCCTTTTTAAAACGCGCGCACATTTTTCTGCATTTTAGTTTAGTTTGCATTTACAGTAGCCTGAACACGGGGCCGTGTCCACTGAACACGCCACCGTGCTGCATATTTTTAGTTAGATACCCAGATATAGAGTCTGAACACGGGGCCGTGTCCACCGAACACGCCCCCGTGCTCAACGAGACCAGTAACCTTAATTAAAACGCCCAGATACAGACCCTGTACACGGGGCCGTGTCCACTGACCACGGGGCCGTGTCCAGCTTCTGTTTCCATCTTTATTTTTGTTTTCTGGTCCCAAGACTCAGTTGTGGTCTGTTGAGTGATTCTTATGGATCAATACTCAGGAGGCTATAACTACACCTATGAGGAGGATGATTATAAGAGAGACTATTGCACTAGTTGTGGTAACCCGCACTCGGTACAATATTGTAACTTGTTTCAACCATCCACTTCATACAACCATTATGAGGAACCCAGGTACGAGCCATCGACTTTATACACATCCTATGGAGACCCAAGGTGTGAACCTCCTCCCTCATACTCATATTTTGATGAACCAAGGTATGAACCTTCATACTTTGAGGATTCGAGATATGAGCCTCCACCTTCATACGCTTATTATGAGGAACCATGTCGTGAACAACCCACCTCATATGAGTACTATGAAGAACAAAATTTCGACCCTTATCCATCATATGCTTATCATGAAGAACAATGGTATGAACCATCTACTTCATATGAGTACTGTGAGGAACCAAGGATCGAACAACCGGTTTCAAGCTTTGAGGATCCCGATCCTTACTCTATCACCGACATAGCCGATAGGATAATAGAAAAACTCAAATTTATCGAAAGATGCATAAAAGAATCTCGCGCAAGGGAAGAGGAGTCCCGCGTAAGAGAAGAATTAGAAAAGGAAGAAACGATAAATGAAGAATTAAAAATGGAAGAACAAATAAGTGAAAAACCGACACATGAGCTAAACAACGAAAAAGGTGAGGCCGATAACGCTAAAATTCAAGAAGAGTCTAATTTTGAAGAAATTAATCTCTTGTCACCATCTTTTGAAAATCATTGTTTAGTAACCACTCATGCTAAGTTTTTAAAAGAGTTAAACACTAATACTAAAATCGAGGAAATGGTAAGTGTTAAGTTAACTAATGATCAAACTTCACTAATAAAAGAAGATCCTTTTGAAATTAACATTACACCGGTTCCATGTTTTTTTCAAAATTCATTTATTAGTAATGTCACCATTGATAAAGATCTTTGTGTTAACATAATGCCTAATTACATTTTTGAAAAATTAAGTATGAGTGAATTTGCTCCACTTCAAATACCCATTTTTCTATCCAATCGGAAAGTAATAAAATCAATCGGTGTAGTTGAGGATGTCTTGGTTCAAACAAATCAAATGGTTATTCCAACCGACTTTGTCATCCTCGATGACTCTCCTCTAGTCTTGGGAAAACCTTTTGTAAAGACTCATGAAGCTTTGAAAAACCGGAAATTTAACAATCTACCTCTTCAGTTAGGGGCATTCAAAAGGAGCATAGATCTTGAGCGTTCAATGAAATATCCTTTTGGCAATAATGACCCCCTAATTGAAGATGAAGATGAGCCACCCGATACAACTGAAGAAGTTGACCACTTTATTGAAGAAGAGGTCGCCATAGAACAAACTTTTAAAGTTCTTGATCTTGATGAGCCACAAAATAAGGTGTCTCCTAAAGACCCACCCCTTGAGCTCAAAGAACTTCCGAAAGGTTTGGAATATGCTTTTCTAGACAAAAATGGTAATTTACCTGTAATTATTTCGTCTAAATTAAGTAGCGTAGAAAAAGAAAAATTAGTTAATCTTCTTAAAAAACACAAAAATGCGATTGCTTAGAAGCTTGTAGATATTAAAGGAATAAATCCTTCCATGTGTACGCACAAAATTTTAATGAATGATGACTACAAAACAGTAATACAACCACAACGTAGAGTAAATCCCAATGTTCAAGAAGTGGTTAAAAATGAGGTCATCAAACTACTTGACATCGGACTAATCTATCCTATCTCCGATAGTCCATGGGTAAGTCCCGTCCAAGTAGTCCTGAAGAAAGGAGGTATGATGGTTATAACTAATGAAAAAAAAATGAATTAATACCAACAAGAACCGTCACAGGATGGAGAGTTTGTATAGACCATAGACGATTAAATGAAGCAACAAGGAAAGATCACTTTCCTTTGCCCTTCATTGATCAAATGTTAGAACGACTATCCGGTCATAAATTTTACTGTTTCTTGGATGGTTTTTCAGGTTATTTTCAAATTCCGATAGCACCTAAAGACCAAGAAAAGACGACTTTCACATGCCCCTACGGAACTTTCGCCTATCGACGCATGCCGTTTGGTCTATGTAATGCACCTGCAACATTCCAATGTTGTATGGTAGCCATTTTCCATGACATGATAGAAAAGACAACGGAAGTCTTCATGGATGACTTTTCTATCTTTGGAGATTCATATGACCAATGCCTCGATAACCTTGAACGAATGCTATCCCGATGTGAGGAAACTAACCCCGCCCTTAACTGGGAAAAATGCCATTTCATGGTAACAGAGGGAATAGTACTCGGTCACAAAATCTCGAGCTAAGGAATGGAAGTTGATCGAGCAAAAGTAGACACTATTTCTCGATTACCTCCACCCTCCTCCGTTAGAGCAATCAGAAGTTTCCTAGGGCATGCCGGATTTTATAGAAGGTTTATCAATGACTTTTCAAAAATTTCAAGACCTCTAACAAAATTACTTGAAAAAGATGCACCTTTCATCTTTGACAAGGAGTGCAATCAAGCATTTCTAACCCTCAAGGAAATGATAGTCAATGCACCTATCATGATAGCACCTGATTGGAAATTTCATTTCGAAATCATGTGTGATGCAAGTGACTTTGCTGTTGGAGAAGTCTTGGGACAAAGAAAAGAAAAGCATTTCCACCCAATTTATTATGCTAGTAAAACACTTAACGATGCACAAGAAAATTACACAACTACTGAAAAAGAGTTACTAGCTGTGGTATTTGCTTTTGATAAATTCCGTTCTTACCTTGTTCTTTCTAAAACTGTAGTCTATACAGATCATGCAGCTATCCGATACCTTCTCAAGAAACAAGACGCCAAACCCCGTTTGATCAGATGGATTCTACTCCTCCAAGAATTTGATATTGAAATCAAAGACAAAAGAGAAGCAGAAAACACTGCTGCAGATCATCTTTCACGCCTAGAAGACCCAGCTTTGGAGGCAACCAGGGACGAACAGATCAACGAAAAATTTCCCACAGAATCCTTGGAAATGGTGGAAAGCAGACAAGAACCATGGTATGCCGACTACGCTAATTACTTAGCTAGCGGTATAGTCACCAAAGGATGGCCACATCATCAAAGAAAGAAATTCTTTGCCGATGTAAAGCATTACTTTTGGGAAGACCCTTATCTTTTCAAAATGTGTGCTGACCAACTCATCCGAAGGTGTGTCCATGGTGGCGAAGCACGAAGAATTCTCCGCCATTGTCCTGAAGGTCCATATGGAGGACATCATGGTGCCGCTAGTACCGCACGAAAGGTATTTGATTCAGGATTTTATTGGCCAACCATTTACAAAGATGCGCAAGATCTTGTAAAGACATGTGATGCTTGCCAAAGATCAGGTAATATTTCTTCCAAAAACGAAATGCCTCAAAATGGCATTCTCGTTTGTGAAATTTTTGATGTGTGGGGACTCGATTTCATGGGACCCTTCCCACCGTCAAAAGGAAACAAATATATACTTGTGGCGGTTGATTACTTGTCTAAATGGGCCGAGGCCGAAGCTCTTCCAACAAACGATGGAAGATTAGTGGTAAAATTTGATAAAAAATATTCTCTCGTTTTGGAACACCAAAAGCTTTGATAAGCGATAGGGGTACCCATTTTTGCAATCATCAACTCGAAAAAATCTTAACAAGATATGGGGTCTATCACCGGGTCTCAACAGCTTATCACCCTCAAACAAATGGACAAGTCGAAGTGACTAACAGAGGTTTAAAACGAATACTTGAAAAAACAGTAGGATTAAATAAAAAGGAATGAGCTGATAAATTAGATGATGCTTTATGGGCCTTTCGAACTGCTTATAAAACCACTATAGGCACAACCCCGTATAAGCTCGTCTATGGAAAAAGTTGTCATTTACCAGTAGAAATAGCTCACAGAGCCTACTGGGTAATAAAAAGTGTAAACCTAGACTTAGAAACTGCAGGTAAAAATCGATTCTCTCAAATAAATGAATTAGACGAACTAAGGAATTTTGCATACTCTAACTCTGAAATTTATAAGGAAAGAATGAAAAATTTACACGACAAATATATTAAACCTGATGAATTTCAAGTAGGAGACCAAGTTCTGTTGTTTAATTCTCGACTTCGATTATTTCCGGGTAAACTAAAATCTAGGTGGTCAGGACCTTTTTCCATCACCCATATTTTTCCTCACGGTGCAGTAGAAATTAAAGCTCGAAATGGGATTCCATTCAAAGTCAATGGCCAACGGTTAAAACTCTATCGAGGATCCATTGAGGATGAGGAAGAAGAGATCTTGCTTCAAGCGGTCAACGAATAAAAAGCATCCACATCATACCTGGTATGTTACGAACAAGTGAGTATACATCGAAACCGGTAAGTCTTCTAACCATGTTTTCGGGAAAAAACGGGCACTCACACGAGCACAAAAAAAAATTCAAAATCTTTGCTCGGCACGGGGCCGTGTCCGCTGAACACGAGGCCATGTCGACGCAACTGTCAGGATAAAACCCTCTTTTCATAACAGTTACATCATTCCACACGCCCCGTTTCCCCGAAAAAGCTCTGGTCCGAGGCGATTTTCTGCAGATTTTCGACGTTACCTCTAGGTCTAACAACATCAAGGTATGATTCTATCATCATTAGTAGTTAGATTAGTTACTTGCATGTAGTTAAACATCAAAAATTTGGGGAAAAATCTAGGGTTCTTGAAGTTCATCAGGATCGAACCTCAAATTTTTGAAATAATCTGTTAGTATTAGTTTAGATTAGAGTAAGAGTAAACTGCTAAAATCATCCCTGAGGTTTGACTCAAATTGCTAGATCAGTCCAAAATCAACTTTTTTTTTTGCTAAAACAGTCCCTGAGCCTAGTTTCTGTTGCTATTTCAGTCCAATAAATTAACACCGTTAGAATCTCCGTTAATGAATGGGTAAAACTGATAAATTCGTCCCTGAGGTTTGATTCAAGTGGCTAGATCAGTCCAAAATCAAGTTTTTTGAATTTGTTAATTATAAACTTATTTAGGTATATAATTTTTCTAGACTTGCATTAATTTTTTGAATTTGTTAATTATAAACTTATGTAGATTATAAACTTATTTAGGTATATAATTTTTCTAGACTTGCATTAATTTTTTGAATTTGTTAATTATAAACTTATGTAGATTATAAACTTATTTAGGTATATAAATCATTAATATCACAAGATTATAAACTTATTTAAGGCGGGTTCAGTTATATTTATGTTCGTTGAATAAATCATTAATATCACAAGAGAAAAAAAATGGTAAATGACAGGTTCTTAATGCATCAATACTTGTATCAAATGCATTATATATTTTCTTAAATGTATTAAAATTTAAGATAAATTACAAGTCTACCCTAAATATATAATTTAAATTTGTGTTTAGTTATAAAAATATAAACAGAATGTAGCTCTTTTGGAGAGCGCAATTTTATTTGACCTGTCTTAAACACTGGTTTGACCCGAACCCGTTTTGACTCAAACCAAAATAATCCTTTTTATGAGACTTGTTCTGGCACGACATGTTGTCCGACCTCACCTGAATGATAAGTATTATTAAATAAGAAACCACTTAATTAAGTAGAAAAAATGAATAAAAGAACTTTATAATACAAATATTAAATTAAAATAATTGATAAATATTAAACATTAAATATTACGAATTAAATAAAAACAAATAAAAATTATGTTAATTTCTTAATACTTAAATTTACATATAATGTTTGTATTTTTCATAACTAAATATTGTTTAAATTAACTGTTGTCTTATTTAAATTCTTAAATAAATACAAAATATTTACATGGTAACAACAACAACAACAACAACAACATCAAAATAAAATCAGTATTTAAGGCTGGGCCGGTTAAATTACGCTCTTCAAAAAAGCTACATTTATATTTTTAAAACTAATTTTATTTAAATTAAATTAAGTATTATCTTATTTAAATACTTAAGTATATAATTAGTAAACATTTAATGATGATAATAATAATAATAATAATAATAATAATAATAATAATAATCAAAATAACTAACAAAAGGATTTTTTTCTCTTGTGATATTAATGATTTATATACCTAAATAAGTTTATAATCTAAATAAGTTTATAATTAACAAATTCAAAAAATTAATGCAAGTCTAGAAAAATTATATATCTAAATAAGTTTATAATTTACAAATTCAAAAAACTTGATTTTGGACTGATCTAGCAACTTGAATCAAACCTCAGGGATGAATTTAGCAATTTTACCCATTCATTAACGGAGGTTCTAACGGCGTTAATTTATTGGACTGAAATAGCAACAGAAACTAGGCTCAGGGACTGTTTTAGCAAAAAAAAGTTGATTTTGGACTGATCTAGCAATTTGAGTCAAACCACAGGGACGATTTTAGCAGTTTACTCTTAGAGTAATGGGAAGTAAATACACTAGTATTATTGATAGATTTGCCCGATTTCTCACAGAAACCTCAAACCCTTGTTTTTGAACCGAAAAAGATAAAATTGAAGGGGTAAACAGGTTGTTTTGGGAAAAACGGCACTTGGGGTTTCATTTTCGGGGGAAACCGCACCTACTTGGCCAAACATTTTTAGATTTTCGGGACCGGGTCGAAAAATGAAGTTTTTGAGTAACAGACGCCTGGACACGGGGTCGTGCCCGCTGAACACGGGGCCGTGTCCAGCTTCCTGTTTGCAGTTTCTTTCGAAAATCTCACTGTTTCGTGCTAACTTTTGGTGTATTCTTTCAGATGTCGAAGTTCACAAGATTTAATGCGAACGAGCTCGATGCTAGGGCAAGATACGAGATACTTCAGACTAGACCCGAAGAATACCCAAGGCATGCGTGCACGGACCTGTTAACCTTGGTGAACTAGCTCGACCGATTCAACAACCTTGTTACCGGACCACTAAGGGTTGCCTTGACCACTCGACTTCGATCGGTACATCAATGCACCATGGAATTCTACAGTACTTTCACCTTCACTTCAAGGTGTGACCCGTTTGACAATGAGGGGGTTGCATTTCGATGTGGTGGGACAATGTACTCGATCTCTATGGCGCAATTCGGGGCAATAGTGGGACTGTATTCGGAAGAAGATTCGGGAAATGAGGAAAACACCGGGGGATTACGAGATTTGGATGAAAATGAGCGCTAAGCCGCATGGGCCCAAATCGGTGAAGGGCACTACAACCCGAGCAGCACAAAGAGTACTAAGCTGAGGGATCCGCTTTATCGCTACATCCATAGGCTCCTCACTTACTCTCTTAGTCAGCGACACGACAGTAGCGGTGTCGTTGGGTTAAAAGATTTGGTAGTCCTTCACTGCATCCATAACCGGAGGGCCCTCGATGTTCCATATCTCCTGCTTCGAAACATGCATCTGAACCGTCTTGCTCGTGCACCAACCCCTATCTTCTTTAGGGGATGGGTGTACCGCCTCTTCAAGCACTTCACGCGTATTCCTAGGTCCTTTGAAAGGAGCCCATGGACGGGACGAGTTGATTATCATATTTGCCGCACCATGAACCTAATTTATGAGGCGGAAGACAGATCAGTGAGTTTTCAAAGGATGCAAGGCCATGCATGGAACCCATAGGAGGCCCTAGTCCTTCATGCTCCACCTCCCCACTACCAATATCAACCCCATGGTGATCCGGGTCAATCCTCCTCACAAGGAGGCAGTTTTCCTAACCTTCAAAGTTTACATGATCTTTTGCAGGAAAACCTCATTTGCACCAGGAACACCTATAACCTTGCCAACAATACATACCACCGGGTCGGAGCTATCGAACGAAACATCAACGATATCCAAGACGACATCGGAAGCATCCGGGAGTATATGGCGGGTCATGGGGATGGAGGTGATGACAGCGATGAGGATATGGACTAGGAGGTTGAAGGAGCAGGAGCAGGTTGATGGCGAGCCCACAGGTTAAGGTCCCCTTTTTCTATCAAAACAATTTCCGGCCTGCGTGCCGAGTGTTAGACAATTTACTTCCTTAACTCCTTTTTATTTTCTGCTTTATTTTTCTTTTACTTTATGGTTTGGATGATTAACTTTGGTAATTTAGGACGTTTGGTATTGCTTGGTGTGGTATTTAGTGATAAAACAGGTACAATTGAGGCTTAGAATGCTAATCATTAGCACTAATAAAGCCAGGACAGGAAAACCGGAAGAAGAAACCTGTTTTTCAGCCTTGCAGACAGTCCACACGGGGACGTGTCCAGCCGATACGCCCTCGTGCCCACCTCCCAGACCTGCTGTTTGTTTATTTTTCTGCAGATTTTTGCCAGACACGGGGTCGTGCCTAGCCAACACGCCCCCGTGGCCATCTTCTGTAAGTTTTCATTACTGGCAGTTGAACACGGGGTCGTGTCCAATGGACACGGGGCCATGCGCAGACTGCCAGTAACCTAAAATTTTGCTTTTAACACCATTTTGCACATTCAATCAACCTAAAAATTTATTTTTGGAACACATTGAGGACAATGTGTAATTTAAGTGTGGGGGGATGCTAAAACCTTGAATTTTGCAAGTCCTAATAACTAGCCTTACACAAAACTCTATTGGAACCGCTAATCACCCCAAATTTTTTTCAAAAAATTTTTCATTTTTTTTACTTGTCTAAAGTTTAAGTTGGAAATTCTAAGATTAACTAGGTTATATTTTTACAAGTTTACAACTGATAGCGTCGTGATAAAAAGAACCAACATAAGAAAATTATGAAACGGCATGACAAGCTTAGTTAAAATTCGATTATATACTTGATCACATCAAAATCCATTCCCACAAAAGTGAGTTTTGAGCCTTTATTGAGCATACAAATATACATCTTTACGCTAAATGCTCATTTTTCGTTTCTTGTGTGAATAGCCGCTTGGTTCTTACGACTCTAGAACTTGCCACGACAATTCATTCCCGGACCTTACCAACTTAAACCCAAGTAAGTAAATGATGGAGGCATTAGGACTAACCCTTTTTCTTTCAACACCATTATTTTTATTTTTCTTTTCACCTACCCAAAAACTCCCCCTAGTTAGCCCCTTTGAGCCTAAACCTTTTCGTTTCTTAACCCCCAAAACCCTTTTTACCCACCAAAAACCCTTTTTATTTTTACCCTTTATTTTAGTAACAAGCTCGGTTTTCGTGTGACTAAAAAAAATATTTACAATAAAGTTAGAAATAAACAAGCAAAGCTCCTCAAACAAAAGCTTGTTTGAAGAAAGACTTCATTAAAAATAAAAAGTCACAAAAACAAAATGTTTTACGAAAACCGACGCTTTTTACGACTTTCGCCTTTTCTACTAACCACTAACCCAACTACCCACCTTTAGCCCAAGCCTAACCCTTCACCCCAAAAAGTCCTCCTGATATTTACAAACTTATAAAGTAAAAAAGGAGGAGGATTGATTGCTTGGCAAGCCTATGGTAGGAATAAGTTCCATGCCGCTCTCGAGTGATTCACTAAAAAAATACAGCTTCGACCGAGTGTGAGTGATCTCTCCCGTGAGGTATGTGAACTTGTATATAAATGGAATTTTAGAAAGGTATGTTATGCCTTAATAAATAATTTACCTTATGAAAAGTTTTTAATAAATCATGCCGAATAGGATTGTAAATAAATAAAAATAAAACCCAATAAAGATCTTGGATTCCCGACACTCTATGACAAGCCAAAACCTTCTCTTCTACCCATTCCATTTGGGAGTGTAAGCCACATATTAAAGAGTTTTGCTTGAGGACAAGCAAAAGTTCAAGTGTGGGGATATTTGATGTGTGTAAAATGAAACATATAAATTACATCAAATGAGGCATAAAACTAACCCCTTTTAAGTACTAATGTTGGAAAAAGTGTGTTTTTGTCATCCTTTTGTATTTTCAGGATTAAATGAGCTCAAATTAACAAAAGAAGCAAAAAGACAGCTAAATCTAGCATAAATACAAGAAAAGGAACAAAAGTGGATTGCCCGACCCCTCGACAGCATCCTCCCAAGCAAAACAGAGAAGGCAGAAGACTGAACACGCCCCGTGCTCAGCGAGCACGGGGCCGTGCCCAAGAAGCAGCAGAAAAGACAAACCTGTAGAAGCTTCTATTGCTCACCACGGGGACGTGCCTAGTGAACACGGGGGCATGCCCAAAGTACTGCAGGCGCATTAATTGTAATTGCGAATTACAATTAATGAGGAGAGATAGTGTCAGACAGGCACGGGGCCGTGCCCAGCGGACACGGGGCCGTGCCCAGGCCTCTGTTCAGCCTATAAATAGGAGTGCTTGGCTTCATTGCAACTCATCCCTTGGCACACCACCTCTCTCACACTTCATTCACCACCCACCACCATCACAACACCATCATCCACCACCATCATCCATTGTCCATCACAGAGTGTGTGAGTCGTCTCGGGATCCAAGATTGATCGTAAGAGTTCTTGACAATCAAGGCCATGTTTGCCTAAGTCTCTTACATCACTTGGTGAAGACAAGTGTTTAGTATAATACTTTTTATTTTTAATCTTTTGCACTTTTTATTTGGTTTTGTATTAATGACTTTAATAACTAGTTTCTTATGTTGAAGGTGACTTTTCCTTATCGTTTGTCCGTGGTGTCTTGGCATTATTTTACTATCTATATAAAATAAAAGATTTTCACCATTCATATCTCCACGGTCTATATGGAGGTATGTTGGCTACCTGGTTGGGGGTTAAGGGAACGGTTTGGTAAGGGTCTTGCCCTTTTTCAGCGTTTAGAGGTCCTGCAAGGGACCTGGGTCAAATTTAGTAGGATCTCCTTCAATACCCAAAGGTATTGGATGGCGGGGATCCAAACTCTTTGACCCCCTCATAAGTAAACTACTATTAATACTATAACCCGGCTATTTAGGACTGTATCCCTGCTGACTCAGACTACTTAGTCGAGGGTAACGTCACCTCCAAAAGAGGGGCCTACCATAATTTGCATTAATAACTTAATTCATTATCTTTCAATAATCCGACTCTTTAGGATTGTATCCTTGCTGACTCAAACTACTGGGTTGAGGGTAACGTCGCCTTCAAAAGAGGGGCCTACTACAATAACTAAGATAATCTCTTAAACAAGTGCAAAAGTGCAAAAATAATCAAAGGTTATACTAATACACGAGTCGGATCCAAGTAATTCATCTTGTCTATCTGTTTTTATTTTTATTTTATTTTTCAGCATTTAGTTAGTTTTATTTTCTTAGTTTAAAAATCTTTTCTAACATTTTGATTTGATTAGACGTTGAGGATAAACCGGTACTAAAAGCTCTTGTGTCCTTGGACGACCTCGGTATCTTACCAACACTATACTACGTCCACGATGGGTGCACTTGCCCATATGTGTGTTTAGTGTTAGTAAATATCGTGTTTTATAAATTTAAAACTTGGCTAAAAAGTGTAAAAAGAGCTTAAAATATATACATAAAATATATACAGACTTACACGTATCAGTGGTAGGGAACAGAAAAAAACGTGTTTTGTAGGTCTTTATAATCGGGTCATAAAATGGGTATCTCGGATCCCGCATAACCCAAAATAATAATCCATCATTTTCCCGCCAAAACCAAATCAAGAAACCCTAATATTGCGACATGTGTCTCATATTTTTTTCATTTACTATATATAATAGATTTTTGAAACATTTTTTACTGGGTTTTAATTTTTTATGTAGTTGATAAATAATAATTCAATTAAAATGTACTTAGTCCTTTAAAGATCTTTTTAGTAAAATTAAGTTAACATGAATTGCAATTATAAATATATAAATACATATAAAAATTTTAGAACTAAAACTTGTTTTTTTTTTAATTTGTACCACCTATTTTTCTTATTGTTTGATATATTGTATATTTAGCATTCAACCCATCTAACTACGTTAGATATTAAAAATAATATTAGATATTAAAAAATTATGAATTAGTCATAAAAATTTTATTATCATTATTTTTCCTTGCCTGATATTTAGTGACTTAATTAAAACTGTTTAATTAAAAATAGTTCATTTAGTTATTTGGAGACATGAAAAATAATTAATTGTAGATTTAAATATCTCTCCAGAGTTTAATAATAAGTTTTCATAGTTAAATTTATATTAGATATAACACCCCAATCTGGATAGGACTGGCGTGTCGCTAGAAACGGTGATCAGAAACATAAGACACGGTTCCATTAATATTAAAGTCAGGGTTACATGCCATTAGATAGTTTATAACCCTAAGCCTAAGGCCAAAATACATATTTGTATTTTATAAAAGCGACAAACATGTTCGGTAAGCTTCTTAAGGTTTATTCTTCACTCTCAACCCCGCCCAAAGTAACATGTCAACCTGTGGTGAAAATAAAATATACGGATTGAGCCAAGTGCCCAGTACGGAATAATAGAGCCAAATAACAACAGTAACAATAACAAACAGTAACAGTGATATCAGTAACAATAATATGATACAATATAAAGCAAGTAAACAATCAATTTATATCATACGAATGTACCCTTGAGCCGAACAGTAATAGGTATAATGGGTGTGGGCATACACAAACCATCTACCTCAATAATAATAATTCTATGATCGATCCATATGCCTCCTAGTACCTATGTACCATACTTGTACCTAGGGATGCCGAGAACTAATCTCCGAGTCATGGAAGAAGCACACATTATTGTTGCCTCAACAACGTGCTCGTGGACTCCACGAGAAGCATATAACTTAGGGTAACAGAGCATAGTCAGTCAGAAATAGTAATCTAGTTTAACAATAAACGGTAACCATATAATAGGTATCAGAACATGCAATAATAAATACAATACAATACAATATAATCATAATCCTATCACATGATATCAAGTTATATTTACAGTCTGAAAAAGGAATGAACCACCAGTCAAAGGAATCAATCTCCCAAAGACGTTAGGAGTCCCAAAAGAAAACAATAGTCAACGTGTTTATAAATAACTGGACAAGTGTCACACCCCGATTTCCACGTGTCTCACCGGTGGGCCCGGTGGGGGATTACCGTGACGTAGTTGGCAACAATATAGTCAAACCACACAATATATGAATGCACAGCGGAAGCATAAAGATAATTATATTTCAACCATTGTTTGTAATATCAAATGTATTACGAATAGTCGAAAGGTATCCACAGGGGATCAAATAAAATATAAGTATTGTTCAACAGACGTAGGCATCTTAAGCTTGCGAGACTCTTTATGATGCTAAGGAGAAATATCCAGCCAATTACGCATAGTACCTGCATTTAGTCTTTTTTGGGAAAATACGTCAGTTTACACTGGTAAATACATTCAACCGACACTTTTGAAAAATGTTTATTAAAATTGATTTGAATGCACAAGGCACAAACTCTTTTATAACTTGGGAGAATTATTTAAATATATAATCTTGTGAACGAATTACATGTTCCTTATGCGTTCAGTAGCCCGGATCAAGTCCGGGTTAAAGATCAGTAGACACACCATATCGACTATTTATGCACTGACGAGTGTACGCCTACACTCCGCGCTTAGGTCGTGGCCATTTCATAAAATGATGCCAGGGATATCCGGGACATGGTCATTAACCCCCCAAAGGCTTTTAAGTAACAAGACTGTTTAAACGAGCCGATCAAATTTATTCAATTACCCACTCAACGGTGGAGAATTTGATGCCCGATCAAGCGGTATGCTATATACCGTTACCCAAGCCCGTATAACGGAAAATAAGTTAAAAGTATTTACCTTTGCAAGTATAAATCCTTAACTGAATAAATTGCAAATAGATTTTACTGGTCTCCTATTCTGGAACGAAGGTTAAAAATAACCTATTAGAATCCTAACGGGTCTTTAATTTAGCCGTAGCTTAGACCGGTCAGTTTCAAAGGATAGTTACGGTTTAATCGCGTGAAAGGCGAAAACCGTGAATGGAATGTGATTTGGTCCCAACAAGTTTGAATACTTGTTTTATATGGGTTTAATAACCACACTCTGGATTTTGGGGTCAAAACAATATGGTTTGACCCGTTTCGGCTAGTTTATGTAAACTAGTTACATAAGCCGAACCGTGCGCGCAAAAGGCGCAATGGGTAACCGTATGTAACGCCCGGCTATTTTGTACTTTCCATTTATAGAAAGTTTGATTCGTAATTCTATTTTTGGAAACTTTGTATTCTTGTAATCGTTTCTTTCCTTGTAATCTTTATCAAATCGAGACTTGGATCATTAATGAAGCTTATATTTTGTTACATCTATGTTAAACGCATTCTATGTATACTCGTATGTTCGATTTGGTGAATCAGTCTATGTTTAATCGTGATTCTTGGAAACTATGTGCGAAACTTGTAATTAATCTAAACTTATGCATTGAACGTCTTCTGAACGAGAACGATACTTGAATATGACTCTTATACGCTTAAATATACTTTGGTTATGATCATCATGCTTAACTACACCTTATACTATGCTTTTATATCAAAACAAGTCCCTAAACTCTCAAGTTTGCACCAAAAGGGATTAAAAACAAACTTCAGGGACTAAAGTGTCACAAAACGAAAGATGGGAGACCATACCCGCCGCGTGACGCCTAGGTCCCTCGCGTCACGCGAGGCCCTTGTTTCGGCAGATTGTGTTTTCTTCCAGCTTTGTGCACGAAATCCCATTAACCTAAACCACCCAATCACCTTTAATCCACCTCTAATCACCTCCAATCACCTTCTAACTCCTCCATTATAAATACCCACCTTCTCCAACCCATTTGACACTTTCACAACTCTCTAGTCTTCACTAAACTACTCTCTAATCAGCTGAGAATCTGAGTTTTGGACAGATTCGTGAAGACTTACAAAAGTGAGTGTAACTTGCTCATTTCTCAACCAAATCACTTGGTTCTTCTTCCTATTGCTTTGTTATTTCCTTGGGTTTGAATCCTTGGTTTTTCCTTGGAAGAATCAGGCTTGGATTTGCCCTAAAATGGACTAAAACTTTTTGTTTTGTTTCAAACTTATGCAAACTTCATCTAACTTGTGTGAAACACATCTCAAACCAATGTCCTAATGCTTACAACCCCTCTCATGGTTGGTTAAGCTTAAAAACATGGTTGAGACATCTAAATCAGAGGTTAAAACCTCATAAACTTTCTGTTTTAATTAGGGTTTTACCCACAAGTAGTGTTCAAGTGTGAAGCTTGATGTATGTGTGATGGTTGGATTAGCTTGGGCTATCCTTCATAAGAATCCACTCATTACTTGATGTTTTACTATAGATTAGTTGTTGTTTATACCTTGATACTTGTATGTTCATGACCCTCCTTGTCGTTTATAACAACAAGTGTAGTGGTGAACAATAGAGGTGCCTAAATGGAAGCTTGTTCTTCCTACCTCATGTATGTATTCTATGACACAAAGAGGTACCTAAATGGAGACATTAATCTCCTACCTCATGCTTGAATCTTAGGACTTGTAAAACTATATAATATCTAAGTTATTCTATACGTAAACATCTAAGTAACTAAGACTTGATGATGACTTAATAGTTATTTGTTAAGTGGACGTTACATCATCTATGACCATGCCCTTGTTACGACTCTAATGGATCTTAGAATCCATGAAATCATACCAACTCTTTTGAGTTTCAATAGTGTCAAGAACAAGAGTTATGTGTACAAGATGATTATTTTTACCTATGTTACTTTCTTTATATTTTAAACTCCGAATCTATAATCTTCCGTATACGCCAAACTCACACACCTACGTTTCCTTGTGTAGAAGGACAAGGTGCTCCAAACTAACTCATCTACAAACTTGCTCTCGGAACTTCAAGTCACCACTTGTAAACCGTGAGTATACTCGAACCCATTTTACTTTTAAACACTTTGGGTGCAACATGTATTCTATATTAAACGCACACGACACTTGAAACTTATTTGAAACTTACTCTATCCATTTAAACATGAAACATGAAACTTGTGAATCTTGAGACTTTTTGTGCAATGTGAACGTTTAATTCTTGTGTGTAGTTCCGCCTTAACAATAGTAGCGCTATAGGAGTAATGCACCTCCCCGTTAGTCTTTGGGGTATTGTTAGGAGGAGACATATCAACCTCCCGTTAAACTTTGGGTTAGGTACTTTAAACGCATTGGGAAACTTGGGCTATCACTTGGACTACGTAAACTAGCACGTTTAAACTATTTTATTATGTTCATGTTGGATATGAGTTTTTATTCTATTATGCTATGTAAACAAACTTGTATACTCGCTCTTTGCTTTTGCATTGAAACTCTATTTTAATACATGTTGCAGGTTGATTTTGAAGTATGGATGATTCATGAAACAAGTTTAGGGTGGACTAGATACACACCTAGATTAATCTATCATTTTGTTTGTTATGTTATGTTATGAAACAAAGTTGTTATTTCCTTTTGAATTATGCATGACATTTAGTTTTGAAATGAAATTTGAATTTAAATTAATTATTGTCACATAGCGTTATGACGTTTTGAGTAATCTACACACTTCGTCTCATCCCGATGTTTCCGCCATCGGTTGGGGTGTGACAGATTGGTATCAGAGCCATAACTATAGGGAATTAGGAAAAATTGCCATGCTTTTGCCCTAATCTATAGTTCTAGGAATTTTGCCTCTTATTTGTTGTTTAAAACTTTTGTACTCTACCATGCATGCTTCCTAGCTATACTTTTGATTAAATTTATGTGCCTTTCCTAAGGCTAACACGAATACACTTATGCTATTTTTATACTCTTGTAACACCAACGAGAAGAATTTACCAAAATAGGCGTGAAACCCACAATTTGGTAAACGACTCTCATTCTACCTTTAATCTATTTTTGCACGAAATTTCACCATTAAGCTAGGAGTGACATCCACAACTTAATGGTAATTTCCATTTCAACTCTAGTGGACCCTCGTCAAAGTGTCAAAATTTTATTTTGATCGACGAGTACCAACCACATTTAGGGTACGAAATCGTCAAGTTAGGGGTGAAACCCGCATCTTGTCGATTAAGTCCCATTCCTTGATTTTTATTCTCGCCAAAGTCCCGAATGTTTCAATCATTTAGAGATGTGTAGTAACCGGAAGGGTAAGATACCGTTAATCGCTTCTCGACGAGAGTATCTTACTTATAGGCCAAAGCACAATATCTCTAATTCGAAAGAACTTTCGACCCACTTTGGAATAGTCGACGTTTCTCTACCTGAAACACTCCAATGTTTTATTGAGCCTCTCTTTTATGTACCTCAATTTATATATGATTTTTTTATACTTGAACGTTCGTTCATTTCAAAATGTCGTTTTAAACATTTCGCACGCTATCGCAATCACAAACAATAATAATCCCTCGTGAACAAACTAAATTTACAATGCTTTCGTTTATTTATGTTATGCTATGTGGAATTCATGACTATGCTATATGAAACGTTTAAGCTTTTATGCTATGAAAATCAACTTGAACCTTTATGCTATGTGACTCTTTATGCTATGTGATCAATTTCGTTTTCATAAACAAACATTATGACCAAGTCTCACTCATTTCGTTCTTTAAACCTTAGATGTCATCTCGTCTCTCCAACGCGTCTAAGAAATCAAAGTCTCGCTCCACCAAGAAAATGATGGCTTTCATGGCCGATCAATTCGCTCGCGTCCTCCCAAAGGTCATTTCCGAGATTCGTGCATCTGAAACTCCTCACTCTTCCGTCGACTCTAAGGTTGAAACACGCAAGCCCGTCTCGTTCCGCACCAGTATCAAAGGCGGACAAAAGCTTTGTGTCCTTAGAATTCGAATCATTGTTAAAATGTGCACGCTCTAAGCTACCTAAGTCGTTTTCCGTTGAAATCGCCAATGGCAAGTCTATCCTAGTCGATTCCATTCTCCTCGATTGTCGTCTCATTCTTAACGAGCACGTTTTCTCTATCGATCTCATACCCATGCAACTGGGTAGTTTCGACGTCATCATAGGCATGGATTGGCTTCAAAAGAATCATGCCGAAATCGCTTGTCGCGAGAAATTCGTTCGCTTACCTCTTCCCTCTGGTGATGTTTTACACGTTTATGGAGACCGACCTTCAAGGGGACTAAAGTTGATGTCCTGCACACAAGCAAACAAGTACTTACGCAAACAGTACTTTGCCTTTTTAGCCCACGTTGTGGAAGAAAAAGGCAAGGGAAAGAGCCTAAGTGATGTTTCAGTGGTGCGCGATTTCCCTGACGTCTTCCCTGAAGATTTGCCCGGTCCTCCTCCTCCTCGATCCGTTGATTTTCGTATTGATCTCGTACCTGGCGCAACTCCTGTTGCCAAGGCTCCTTATCGTCTTGCACCTTCCGAGATGCAAGAATTATCTTCGCAACTTCAAGAACTCCTCGAGAAGGGTTTCATTCGTCCAAGTACCTCTCCTTGGGGTGCTCCCGTACTCTTCGTTAAAAAGAAAGATGGTTCCTTTCGCATGTGCATCGATTATCGTGAGCTCAACAAACTCACCGTCAAGAATCGTTACCCTCTTCCGCGTATCGACGACCTCTTTGATCAACTTCAAGGCGCTACCTGTTTCTCCAAAATCGATCTTCGTTCTGGTTATCATCAACTTCGAGTCCTCGAAGAGGACGTTCCCAAAACCGTTTTTCGTACTCGCTATGGACATTACGAGTTCGTGGTTATGCCTTTTGGCTTAACCAACGCACCCGCTGTGTTCATGGACCTCATGAATCGTGTTTGTAAACCTTACTTGGATCGCTTCGTAATTGTCTTTATTGACGATATCCTCATTTATTCTAAATCTCGAGCCGATCATGAGCGTCATCTTCGTCTTATACTCGAACTCTTGCGTAGTGAACGTTTATACGCTAAGTTCTCTAAATGCGAGTTTTGGATCAAAGAAGTTCAATTCCTTGGGCACGTTGTTAGTGAAAAAGGAATTCATGTCGACCCTTCAAAAATCGAAGCCGTGAAGAATTGGACCGCGCCTAAATCTCCTTCTGAAATCCGCTCTTTCTTAGGATTGGCGGGTTACTACCGTCGATTCATCTCAAATTTTTCAAAAATCGCCGTTCCTCTCACCTCGCTGACTCAAAAAGAGAAACCTTTTGCTTGGGGTCCTGAGCAAGAGGAATCTTTTCAAACTCTCAAGGACTTGCTTTGCAACGCTCCTATCCTCGCTCTCCCTGATGGGAACGATGATTTCGTGGTGTATTGTGATGCATCGAATCGTGGTCTTGGTTGTGTGCTCATGCAACGAGACAAAGTCATCGCTTACGCCTCTCGCCAACTCAAAATACATGAGAAAAATTATACTACCCACGACCTCGAGCTTGGCGCAGTTGTTTTTGCGTTAAAGATTTGGCGACACTACCTATATGGTACTAAGTGTGTGGTTTTCACTGACCATAAGAGCCTGCAACACATCTTTGACCAAAAAGAACTCAATATGCGACAGCGACGTTGGGTGGAATTACTTAACGACTATGATTGCGAGATTCGCTACCATCCTGGTAAGGCGAATGTCGTGGCCGATGCACTTAGTCGTAAAGCTCACGTAGATGTCATTCGTTGTTTTCATATCTCGAGCGATCTTCACAATCGTATTCGTGAAGCGCAATACTCGTCTATCAATGAAGGTTCCATGGCTGTAGAAATACGTGGAGCTTCTGAAAGTCAACTCGTTTCGAAACCTGATGGTCTTCTCTATTGTTGTGATCGCGTCTGGATCCCAGATCGCGACAATCTTCGTGACCTTATCATGAACGAAGCACACAAATCTAGGTACTCAATTCATCCTGGCGCTGACAAGATGTACCATAATCTACGTACATCCTATTGGTGGCCTGGTATGAAGAGAGACATTGCTGTGTACGTTTCCAAGTGTCTTACCTGTTCGAAAGTCAAAGCCGAGCATCAACGACCTTCTGGTCTACTCGAACAACCTGAAATCCCTGTTTGGAAATGGGATAGCATTGCGATGGACTTCATAACTAAACTTCCTCGTACACCTGCTGGTTACGATAGTATTTGGGTGGTCATTGATCGTTTGACCAAGTCCGCACAATTCATTCCCATTCGTGAGGATTTCAAGGTTGAACGACTTGCTCGTATCTATACCAATGAAGTCATACGCCATCATGGTGTTCCTCTCGACATCATTTCTGATCGTGATGGTCGATTCACTTCGCGTCTCTGGCAAACTTTTCAGTCCGCTATGGGTACTCATTTGAATCTTAGTACGGCTTTTCATCCCCAAACGGATGGACAGACTGAACGTACTATCCAAACCCTAGAGGACATGCTCCGTTCTTGTGTCATCGACTTTGGTGGTAGTTGGGATGTGCATTTACCTTTGATCGAGTTTTCGTACAACAATAGCTACCACTCTAGTATTCAAATGGCTCCTTTCGAGGCATTGTATGGTCGCAAATGCCGATCTCCTTTAAGCTGGCACGAGATTGGTGATAAGCATTTTTCTGGCCCTGAGATCATACAAGAGGCAAGGATAAGATTCTCCAAATCCGTGACAATCTACTCAAGGCTCGAAATCGTCAAAAGAGCTATGCTGACAAGGGACGAAAACCAATGGAGTTCAACGTTGGGGACCATGTCCTACTCAAAGTATCTCCTTGGAAAGGAGTGGTTCGTTTTGGTAAAAAGGGAAAACTTGCCCCTCGTTATGTCGGTCCTTTCAAGATACTCGAAAGGATTGGTAAGGTGGCTTATCGACTCGACTTACCCCAAGAGCTCAACAACGTTCATCCAACGTTCCACGTCTCGAACCTAAAGAGATGTCTCGCTAATGAAGGACTTCAAGTTCCTCTCGAAGATCTTCAAATCAACGATACTATGCATTTTGTGGAAAAACCAGTGGAAATCGTTGAGCAAGAAGTCAAGCTATTAAGGCGCAGCAAGATTCCTATCGTCAAAGTTAGATGGGAAGGAAAACGTGGCGCTGAATTTACATGGGAACTCAAAAAGGATATGAAGTCAAAGTATCCTCATCTCTTCCCTACGTTTTCCTAAATTTCGGGACGAAATTTCCTAAAGGAGGGAGACTGTAACGCCCGGCTATTTTGTACTTTCCATTTATAGAAAGTTTGATTCGTAATTCTATTTTTGGAAACTTTGTATTCTTGTAATCGTTTCTTTCCTTGTAATCTTTATCAAATCGAGACTTGGATCATTAATGAAGCTTATATTTTGTTACATCTATGTTAAACGCATTCTATGTATACTCGTATGTTCGATTTGGTGAATCAGTCTATGTTTAATCGTGATTCTTGGAAACTATGTGCGAAACTTGTAATTAATCTAAACTTATGCATTGAACGTCTTCTGAACGAGAACGATACTTGAATATGACTCTTATACGCTTAAATATACTTTGGTTATGATCATCATGCTTAACTACACCTTATACTATGCTTTTATATCAAAACAAGTCCCTAAACTCTCAAGTTTGCACCAAAAGGGATTAAAAACAAACTTCAGGGACTAAAGTGTCACAAAACGAAAGATGGGAGACCATACCCGCCGCGTGACGCCTAGGTCCCTCGCGTCACGCGAGGCCCTTGTTTCGGCAGATTGTGTTTTCTTCCAGCTTTGTGCACGAAATCCCATTAACCTAAACCACCCAATCACCTTTAATCCACCTCTAATCACCTCCAATCACCTTCTAACTCCTCCATTATAAATACCCACCTTCTCCAACCCATTTGACACTTTCACAACTCTCTAGTCTTCACTAAACTACTCTCTAATCAGCTGAGAATCTGAGTTTTGGACAGATTCGTGAAGACTTACAAAAGTGAGTGTAACTTGCTCATTTCTCAACCAAATCACTTGGTTCTTCTTCCTATTGCTTTGTTATTTCCTTGGGTTTGAATCCTTGGTTTTTCCTTGGAAGAATCAGGCTTGGATTTGCCCTAAAATGGACTAAAACTTTCTGTTTTGTTTCAAACTTATGCAAACTTCATCTAACTTGTGTGAAACACATCTCAAACCAATGTCCTAATGCTTACAACCCCTCTCATGGTTGGTTAAGCTTAAAAACATGGTTGAGACATCTAAATCAGAGGTTAAAACCTCATAAACTTTCTGTTTTAATTAGGGTTTTACCCACAAGTAGTGTTCAAGTGTGAAGCTTGATGTATGTGTGATGGTTGGATTAGCTTGGGCTATCCTTCATAAGAATCCACTCATTACTTGATGTTTTACTATAGATTAGTTGTTGTTTATACCTTAATACTTGTATGTTCATGACCCTCCTTGTCGTTTATAACAACAAGTGTAGTGGTGAACAATAGAGGTGCCTAAATGGAAGCTTGTTCTTCCTACCTCATGTATGTATTCTATGACACAAAGAGGTACCTAAATGGAGACATTAATCTCCTACCTCATGCTTGAATCTTAGGACTTGTAAAACTATATAATATCTAAGTTATTCTATACGTAAACATCTAAGTAACTAAGACTTGATGATGACTTAATAGTTATTTGTTAAGTGGACGTTACATCATCTATGACCATGCCCTTGTTACGACTCTAATGGATCTTAGAATCCATGAAATCATACCAACTCTTTTGAGTTTCAATAGTGTCAAGAACAAGAGTTATGTGTACAAGATGATTATTTTTACCTATGTTACTTTCTTTATATTTTAAACTCCGAATCTATAATCTTCCGTATACGCCAAACTCACACACCTACGTTTCCTTGTGTAGAAGGACAAGGTGCTCCAAACTAACTCATCTACAAACTTGCTCTCGGAACTTCAAGTCACCACTTGTAAACCGTGAGTATACTCGAACCCATTTTACTTTTAAACACTTTGGGTGCAACATGTATTCTATATTAAACGCACACGACACTTGAAACTTATTTGAAACTTACTCTATCCATTTAAACATGAAACATGAAACTTGTGAATCTTGAGACTTTTTGTGCAATGTGAACGTTTAATTCTTGTGTGTAGTTCCGCCTTAACAATAGTAGCGCTATAGGAGTAATGCACCTCCCCGTTAGTCTTTGGGGTATTGTTAGGAGGAGACATATCAACCTCCCGTTAAACTTTGGGTTAGGTACTTTAAACGCATTGGGAAACTTGGGCTATCACTTGGACTACGTAAACTAGCACGTTTAAACTATTTTATTATGTTCATGTTGGATATGAGTTTTTATTCTATTATGCTATGTAAACAAACTTGTATACTCGCTCTTTGCTTTTGCATTGAAACTCTATTTTAATACATGTTGCAGGTTGATTTTGAAGTATGGATGATTCATGAAACAAGTTTAGGGTGGACTAGATACACACCTAGATTAATCTATCATTTTGTTTGTTATGTTATGTTATGAAACAAAGTTGTTATTTCCTTTTGAATTATGTATGACATTTAGTTTTGAAATGAAATTTGAATTTAAATTAATTATTGTCACATAGCGTTATGACGTTTTGAGCAATCTACACACTTCGTCTCATCCCGATGTTTCCGCCATCGGTTGGGGTGTGACACCGTAAGAGTCCTACACTGGTTTCCTAAGTCAATATGCTTTAAAGAGGTTGTGGTATCAGTAGGATACCTTCCATAATGCCCGTAACGAGTTTAAGTTCATATTATGCCCCGTAGGGGTATTTCGGTCTTTTTAAAGGTTATTAAAAGGGGTTTCTGAGTTCTACAGGAAATCTGAGTTTCCCGAATGGTTTATAAAGTCCAAAATACTTTATTTATTATTTAAAATCAGTAGCAACTGGAATCGGGTCAAAAGACCTTGTAGAATTCAAGTTATGGCCGAAAAGGGTATATTCGGTATTTACCAAACCGTTGCCATAACCGCAGGTTATGAGCAGGTTAAAAATAATTAAAAGTCTTTAAAAATCCCAAAATATTATTTTACATCAGTGTGCAAAAGGTTTGGTGTCGAAATCTGGGTTTAGATAGGCGTTATGCTAATTGCGCTATTAAATTACTAAAGTTTCTGTAATTTGCGCTATTTAGCATAACTCCTATTCTGGACCTCGGATTGACGTGAAATTTTAGGGACATGCTTAGAAATCAGTAACTAAGGTTATGGTTCTTTCACATGTCCGAAATTCTCGTTTTAAATTAAAAAAAGGCGTTACGGTCAACTTTTAAGCAATTAACGGAAATGTGTAAAAGACTCGGACAAACGACGAACCAGTCACAGAGGGTTATACCATCATGTAACCTGGTCCTAAGAGAGTCCTAAGGCATATTAAATCATATTTTAACGGGTCAGAACTGAAGTCAATGTAAAAGTCAAAGTTTTGCGACTTTCGGCTCCGAACCGGGTCAAAACAGTAAATGGTCGGATCAAACAAGCTTAGACTAGTTAATATACTTATTATCATGTTTTATGAGTGTTTAAACAGGTTATACACCATCTACATTACTGAATATGCATTAAATCGCAAAATAGCATTTCTGTTGACTTTTTCTAGGCACGTTTGACTCGACATTCGGACTAGTTAGAGTGGGAATCAGAGGGTGCGCTTTTAGGGGTTTAAAGCCCACATGATTACCAACATATAACTATCTTTGATTCGACAAACCACTGGACCATTTGTGATTTATCGCAAAGTCAATCGTTAATTACGACGGATTGACTTTTAAGCTAAACTATGTATAAACTAAGCCACAAAAGGGTAGGCATGCTTACAGAAGCTTGGTGCACGACTAGGGATGATAGAAGAATGCTTTAGAGCTCCAGAGATGAACTAGAATGCAGGTTTGAGGTGTGTTGAACATTGGTGCAATGCATTGGCTTTTATAGTGAAATTCCATGCTCAAGATCATTACAACTCACTCTACAATGGTTCATGGATGATCAGCAGGTGTCCTATAGTGCTAGGGGACATGTAGAGGGCGCCCATGCTTCAATTAATGCACACAAGGTTGTTCACAAGCTCAAACATTGAATCTGTCCAAGAATTCTGCATCTGGGACCTTCACGCGGCCCGCTTTAGGATTCAAGCAACTCACACGCGGGCCGCCTGAATCTTTAAGTCAGAAAACAAATCTGCAAGTGGCGCGCGGCCCGCATCATCTTGACGGTTTCACTCACGCGGCCCGCATTGGACTTGTTTTTCAAGATTTTCATATCTTTTGTAATGATTAACCTGACCTTTCGGTTTCGAAGGGGTAACTTTGCGATTTGGCCCTCGATTATTTACAATTAAGGGCCTCGTGACTTTTACCCGCATTGTTAAGTCCCCGGTTAGTTTAATTACTATCCGAAAAGCCTTAACTTTTATTGTTGACGCTTTTAACCCCTCGCATACGAATTTGATCATAACTTTCTCGTTTTAAAACGGAACTTCGCGAAATTTATATCGTATATTCTAGTGAGCGTATTTACTGTTACAAAGTCTCGGGTTCGTCAAAGGGTCACTCAGAGGTATAAATTAAACATGGTGACACAATTAACCCCTGTAGCTTGTAATCTCTCACTTTCTTCCGCATTTCGCTCCGTACGATCCATGATTTATTCGTTTGAAGGTACGAACATCATTTAGGGTTACTGTACAGTATATTTACCCCTCGTTGACATTTTTAACCCTCGAATTTACATACTTTCAAGGTCTGTCAAATTTAATCCTTTATTTAATATTTAATGCCACGTGTACACTCATGACACGTGTCAACACATTATTGGACACAAAATTTCGAGGTGTTACAACAAGATAACAAAATGGAAAGGGGTAAGGATTCATATCTTGTTGCTTGATTTGTTGTCTTACAAAAATAGATCTTTGTCCTACGTGTTCGTATAAACCTACATCGTGTCCATAAATCTCATAAGGGTGTGTTCGTATATATAAGGTATATATATTTATTTGTTGAGAGATCTTGTTTAATCCATGCCTAGTTTGAATGCTCAAATTTGTTTAAGTAATCATTTATATAAATTCGGTTTGCTTAGATTAAGAATGAATTATTATCTATATATGTATGTTCATATTCATATTCATATTTCATCATCATCATCATATTCATATTTGTGTTTACTAATGAAACATAATGTTATTTTTAGTTGTATAATCGTAATAAAATAAGTAAATAAACATTAAATATAGATTTAAATAACATAAACGTTAATTAAAAATAAATGTTAATAACAAGATTTGAAGTTGTGAACCAATGAGCCACTTAATCATTTATTTTTATCTTATAAAATCTGTTTGTTTAAACAAGAAATCTGATGTTATTAAAGAGTCTTGGTCATAAATTCGATTCATAAAATAGAAAAATCTAATAGAAATAATGTCACCGGAAAGGTTTGAACCCCAGACCTCTGGTTTCCAAGTTCGAAGAGTTAACCAGATGGACTACACCACCTTCTAATATATAGTTTTGAAATCTAATGGGTTCAACCAGAACTCTGGTGGGCTTAAATGTAAATATGATGTGTTAAAAGACAAATCTGATGTGTTAAAAAGAATGTCTCTTGCAAGATTTGAACCCAAGGTGCATTGAGAAGGAAAACGCGACGCCGAATTTACTTGGGAACTCGAAAGTGATATGAAAACCAGATACCCACACCTTTTCCTCAAGTCTTTCTCCTGAATAAATTTCGGGATGAAATTTCCTAAAGTAGGGGAGACTGTAACGTTTCGTGTATTCCATACTTTCTAATTTTTGAAACCTTCTAATTCGCCTTTCATTTCCATATTGTAATCTGAGACTTCGATTATAATGGAAATTCATGTTTTACAAATTTCATATTGAATTCGTACTTACTTGTTATGCAATCAATTATCAAATACATGTTTATACGAGAAACCTTAGCAGGTTTCGTGTCTATAACAGGTCGACCCGTTAAAACCTGTTTAATTTCGTGTCTTAACAGGTTAAATACTTGTTATCCTGTTAAAACCCGTTAATGACACGTTTATAATTTTTAATAAAAAGTTATGTGAGGCTCCTAATTTTAAATTAAAAAAATACCTGGAAGTAAAGTCTATATATTTAATAACATGTCGTGTTTGTGTCTTAACAGGTCTTATGATATGCCGGTAATTCTTTTTGTGTCTTAACATGTCATTTTATGTAACCTGTTTATTATCGTATGGGAAATTGTCTTGTAATAATCCCACCTAGACCTTATTGGCCATTAATAATCTCACCTCAGAATATTCCCCCCACCAGTCCCACCTTTCACATAGTTTTCCTACAATGGTCCCCCGTTAAAAAAACTTAACAGAGTTAAGCTTTTTTCCAAATTACAAACAGATTTTTTAGGGCTTTTGATTAGAATGACGATACAAGTCCATTGATGTAAAACTTGCCTCGAAACGGTGCTCCAAACGATGAAAACGACGCTTCAATTCGGGTGTTTAAATTTCCAATTAACCCAAATCAAGTCACTTAGAGCACCGTTTCGAGGCAAGTTTTATATCAATGGACTCGTATCGTCGTTCTGATCAAAAGCCCTAAAGAATCTGTTTGTAATTTGGAAAAAAAGCTTAACTCCGTTAAGTTTTTTTAACGGGGGACCATTGTAGGAAAAATATGTGAAAGGTGGGACTGGTGGGGGGAATATTCTGAGGTGGGATTATTAGTGGCCAATAAGATCTAGGTGAGATTATTACACGCCAATTCCCCTTATCGTATTCATGTTCGTATTTGAAAATCTGACATGATAAGATTTCGTGTTTGTATTTAAATGTTTTAGGTTCGTGTGTTATCATGTTCAGGTCAGGTAGGCCTAATGTTACCTTGACATGTGAGAAGAATGCGCTAAGGTTTTTTTCTCTCTAGACGCATCTACCCTTTCCACTTTGGTTCCTTTTAACACATATCACGGGATGATGATTTCCTACCCTCATAATTTTATTACTTTTTAGTACATCCCTACTGTGTTGCATAAAACCCACATTCTCCCACAACAGCCGGAATATACATGCATGTACTACAACCGCCCACAATATATATGTATTAGTTTTCATCGATAAGTGACATTTACATCATTGGTGCTTGGATGGACTTTTCTTATTCTGAATTTATTGCAATCAATATTAGTGCCAAGATGGACTTTCTTATTCTAAATTGGGTTATTAGATTTTAATAATCCGAAGTTTCATCCGTCGGCCACTAATAATCCTAATTTCAATTCCCTGTAACAATCCCAATCCCAACTTGTAAGATTTTGGCCCCCAATGATCCTTTGCTAACTAGGTTATAACCCATTTAGTTTTTTGCTGACGTGGTTGATGACGTGGACACAACTTTGTTATTTGTTCACTTGGCTGCTTATGTGGCACCGTCACCACCTCCACTTCCTCCTCCTCCACTGTCACCACCATCTCCTCCAGCCACCACCATCATCTACCACCATCACCCACCACCATCACTTCCGACCACCTCCACCTCCACCTCCACCTCCACCCACTACCATTACCACCTCCACTTCCTCCACCACCACTGCCATCTCCACCAACACCGCCGTCATCTCCACCCACCACCACTGTCATTTCCGCCACCACCTACCATCGCCATCTCAGATTCATCCCCACCTTCGTCACCTAACCGACAACCACCCCCGTATCGGCGTTCTCAAACTTGACCTAACCGTGGGATCATTGGGGGTTGAAGATGGTGGTTGTGCGGTGGGAGTTGGGTGGTTGTGGTGGTAGTGAGGTAGTGGAGTGGTGGTGGTGAAGATGGTTAGTATCTATGTATGTATATATATATAATTAAAAAAATTATTTTTTTCATATCAATATCCACATACTCATCAACATAAGGAACCAACTTATTTTTACACACATCAGCGTCCATGTCAGTATCCATGTCATCAAAAACTAACCCAGTTAGCAAAGGATCATTGGGAGCCAAAATCTTAAAAGTTGGGATTGTCACAAGGAATTTTTGAAATTGGGATTATTAGTGGCTAACGGGTGAAACTTCGGATTATTAAAATCCAATAACCCTTCTAAATTAGTGTAAGATATATTATAGCTTTTCCCTCTCTTATGTCACTTGCTTTTCTGTCTCTAGTTTCACGCTAGAGGTTTCTAATAGATCTCCGTTCATAAGAAACATATTATAGCTTTCTTAATTTCTTACACTAAATTTAGAACAAGAAAAGTCCATCAAAGCACCAATGATGAAACGTTCACTTATTGATAAAACTTAATAGATACTTACATAAATATATACACAAAGAGCAAGGGAGATGATGAGGGTGTGTGGGGATGATCACCGCATAGTGCTCGTGATTTCGAAGGGCACATGTTTTTTTTAAAATATCCGATATATATGTTATGTTTTTCTTAAATAGTATACTCATATTACCCCCAAGATAGACCCATTTAACAATTTTTATGGTTTAGAAGTTTGCCCATTGACATTAGGTTTAGTGAGCCAAATACTCATTTGATTTTTAAAAATATTACGGATCAAGGGCATGTTATTTCAAGCTCGAACAAAATACATTAATTCTGAGATACGTCTCTGAGAAAGAGATAGAGAGAGAGAGAGAAAGATGAGATTGAGTTTTATGAAAAAAAGATGGCAGGTGGTGATTGGTGGGTGGATGGTGGTGATTGGTGGATGCTAAAACAAGAGTAATAACCATCAGGCCGGAGGGTGTGAGAGGGCGCCACCCCGTCACCTCACCACCGATAGCGCCCCCAGGGCGCCATCATCCATACCCACCGAGTTAAACTGGGGCACCATGTTATCTCGCCAGCATGGTAACGAAGACGAATTGGCATGATCGAGGGGTGTTTGGTCAAATGTTACCGTTGAATGGTAACTTCAAATTTAAAAAAAATTAATTTCAAATTTTATAAATTTCACATATAAATTCCCCACTTTTTTCCATTATTTTCATCTCTTATACCTCAATCTTTATACAAAATCTCTACACTTTTTTTATATAATCACACAATGTTTCCCAACAACCAAAACTCGTGGGATCCGACCCATCCGTTTTGGCAAAGTGCGCCAAATAACGAGCAAGAAGACCGTAATCGAAGAGACCCGCGTACGGGTGAGCTTGGATATTATCCGATGCCACCTAGCACCCCAACTGCTCCTCATCCGACCACTCCACCGATTCCGGTTTTTACAGGTATTATTCCCAACCTCCATTTTTTCCCCAAAACATACCCCAAACCCAAAACACAACCCAAACCGAATCCGTACCCGAAACCCACGCCGAACCCACTTCCTCAAAAACGAGAAAGCATGGAAAGAAGGATGAGACCGTAAAACGTGCTCCTAAGAAGGTCGAATTGTGTACGCCTAAGGAAGAATTTGCGTTGGCACAAGCATGGCTTGACGTATCGGAATATCGAACGGCCGACTCAATGGGTCGTGGCGAATATCGAACGGCCCACTCTTTTTCGGGAAAGTGGACCGCTACGAGGACGAAGGTTAGCAATTTCAACAATATACATACTAATTTCGTCAACGATCATCGAATAAGAAGTGGTTCGAGCGACGTTGACGTTATGACCCAAGCCCACGCCGACTATAGATTGTATCATGGGCATCACTTTACGACGATAAATTCGTGGGAGCTTCTTCGCAAATCTCCCAAGTGGCATTTTGTAGCGTCGTTCGACCCAACCCGCCCTAGGTCAAAACGGTCCAAAGCAACATCCACTACCGAACCATCCGAGTCCGATGTTCGTACAAAAATTAATCTAAACGACGATTTCAACGAATTTGAATAACCACAAGAGCTGCCACGACCAAAGGGTAGGGATAAAAGTAAGGCAGCGGCACGAGCACGAGACAAGTCTTCTTCAACGCCATCGGATGGCCCGTCAAAGTTGAATGAGAGTGAGGCAAGTCTCAACAAAATAATCTCGATGAAGGAAAAAGAGTAAGAACTAAAAATGGAGAAACAAATCCAAAAAGACATGGAATTTCTTGCGAAAGACTTTTCAAATATAGCGGAGGAGGACCGAGTCGTTTTGGAGGCTCGTAAGGCACACATTCGGGCGAAATATATGTAGTTTTTATTTTCTAGTACCTTATTTTTTAACTTCGCATTTTTAGGACTTTGTAATGTTTTTCTTTTTTTTTAATGAAAATTATGTTTTTTTTTTAATTTTCTAGTTATTAAAATTGGCATTTAATTAAAAAAAACAAAATATATAAATAAAAATATAATTAGGTAATGATGATGGGGGCTTTATCCCACACCCTGCAAGTTAAGGGATGTTGGTGCACTACATTTGTCGACTTCGTCTTGGATCGAGTCTTACATTGAATTGTATAGATTAGGGCACGTTTTACGAGAAAATGAGAGAAGGTATGTGTATTAGACTCTGATTTCGCTCATAGGGTTTTAGGAGTCTGATTTCGCTTATATGGACATGTTGGGGTTTCGCTCTTATGGTCATGTCCCTTGGGGCGAAATCTCAGTCCTATATATAGTGTTCATGAGCGAAATCAGTGTAAACAGTTGTACGAATTCCATACCGAGGTGCTGCCGGTGTGAAGATTGAGCTGTAATCGTTGTCATATCAATACAATCAGTATATTTAAGTGAAGAATCAGCTTTTCCTAGCTTTGTTTCTTGTTTTCCACACCTGAAACAGAGTAGAACACCTCTGAACGACTCATTCGGGTCAGATCACGATCCTACAAGTGGTATCAGAGCTTCAGGATGAGGAGTTCTGCAGAGATTAGCTGGAATTCATCGAGATTTCTTACTTCTACACCTTCTTTCTTCACCAGATCAAGATTTAACGGTCGGATTTCGCTCAAAATTTCACAGACTGTGTGTTATTGGACATAGACAAATCCCTAAAAGTTTGACACTGAAATTCGGACTAAAAATGGACCAAATTACCCCCCGAGTTGATTTCGCCCATACAGACATTCTCTGATTTCGCTCTTAATTCACCTAATTTCGCTTATATGTACACCCAAGAACCCTAATTTCGCTCCAATGACCAATTAATTTCGCTCTTGTGTCACAATATCAGAGATTTCGCTCATATGAACATATTGATTTCGCTCCAGGGATGCAGTTCTGACTGATTTCGCTTTTGTGAACATCTGATTTCGCTTTTAAGGTCTCTCTAGGATTTCGCTCATAGCTGCAATTTGATTGATTTCACTTATAAGTCACTGATTTTGAAATACGTGCTAAGTCATCATGGATACCGAGTTCTATAACGCGTTTGCAACACCGTCTGGTCCAGCAGCCATTGTTCAAGCTATGAGTTTGGAAAATGAGACGGGAACCACCCAAAAGCCCCCAAAACTGATGAGTATCGAAGAATACTACGGGTGGAAAGACAGATTCGAGAATTGGGTTCAGGAAAACCATCTCAGTTCGTAGCAATGTATTCTCAAGAAATATGTGTTTCCTCGAACAGATTTGCAGGTTCTTAAAGGATTATCTGAGTTTAATGATGATTAGTCTGCTTCAACAAGCAATCAAAGAAGACATCTTCATTTTGCTACAGCATGACAAAACTACGAAGTCAATCTGGGATGCTCTTCGTGTAAAGTTTGAGGGTAGTGAAAACATGATAAAGAGCAAGAAGGCGTTGCGAAAGAAAGAATTTGATCTGTTCAATAGCTTACCGGGAGAGGATACGAAGAAGCTGATAGAACGCTACTGCCACCTAGTGCGATCAATGTCAATGCTAAGTATTACAAAAGATCGTGAAGAATGGGTAGATAAGCTTGCCGATGCGTTACCGCAAAAAGAATGGGGAACGTATTTGATGATTCTGAAAAATACGGGTGTTTATGATGGGTTAACTATCTCTCAGTTCATAGAAAAGATAGAGAGTCAGGATCTGGAACAACAGAAGATCGCTAGGATGAACAGTCCAAGTGGTCAACAGGACGTAAAGATGTACTATAAAGGTAGTGTTCCAGTTCCAGAAGCTGAGAGAAGTCCGAAAATCCAAACTGCTTTTAGTGTTGGGTATTCTACAGAAAAGACTGATCAGAGTTCAAACAAAAGCAGCAGTGGATTCTCATCATTTCCAAATGTCAATCCTAAAGAGTCAAATACAATCTTTCAGTCTCAGAGCACAAAGACAGGAAATGGTTATGTGATTCAGTGCAACATCGCTCTAAATCTTCCAGAAGGTCAAAGTTTTTCGGAAGAAACTGCAAAAGACCATATGGCTCTACTTGGTTCTGTGTTGTTATCTTATGAGGGTCTAGTTGCTGGTCGGATCGGAAATCCTATGCTTACCAAAGAGGATTACGATCAAATAGACGCCGAAGAGATGGAACTGATGGATATCAAATGGTGTCTTGCGAGTGTACTCAGACGTGCTGAAAAGTTTAAGACAATTACCGGGAGAAATGACTTTCTCGATGCTCATGTATCTACTTTAGGTTTTGATAAATCTAAAGTTACTTGTTTTCGATGTAGGGAGAAAGGCCATTTCAAGCGAGAGTGCAAGAATAGGGAAGCTAGTGGTGCTCAGAATCCGTTCAGAAAAGACGATTACTACCGGAAAGCCATTTATCAGCAGGTTGGTCAATCACAAGATTCACAGACGGCTCATGGTAGGAAGATTGAGGATTCAAAGAGAGCTTGCTTGGTAGACTTCAACTGGAACAACTACATATCAATTGAAAGCAAAGCATGTTTAGTCGATCAAAATGATGAAAGACTACCTGAAGGTTTCAGCTGGGATATGTTTGTTGATGAAAAGGGTGATTTCAAAGCTTTCATCGCTAAGCTTGTGAGAGAACCAGACATGTTTGCCACCTGGATGAAGTCTATTGGTGAGACGGTGAAAAGTATGGAGGAACAGTCTGTTACATCTGACGAAAGCTCAGAAAGTGATGATGAAGGTTCACAGAGTTCAGATGAGAATGTACAAAATGATGTTAACTCAGTAAAGGAAGCTGTTTTCGATCAAACACCATCTGATTCTAGTGTATCAGATGCTGATTCTGAAAAATCTGTATAGTTTGATCAGTCACCAGTTGATAGTAGCAGTGATGATGAGGAAGAGAAACATATAAATGTTGCTAAATCTCATCTATCTCCTGAAAGGTTTCATTTCTATTTTGCAAATCGTCTGGAAAAGCTAAAGGAGAAAAGAGCTGCAAAAGAACAACAAGATTTGAAAGCTGAAAATGTTGTTCAGAGTGAGAATGTTGAAAGTGTTGCTGAGAAGAATGTTGAGAGTGAGCAGGTGAAAGAAAAAGAAAAGGTGATTGAGACAGAGAAAGTGGTAGAAGTGGTGAAGACAATCGAGATTGAGAAGATTGTTGAAGTTGTAAAGCCTTGCGAGAAGTGTTTGGAAGCTTGCAAGGAATGTGTAGCAAAGGATGATAAAATTGCTGAATATGAGAAGAAGGAGCAGTTACTGTTCAACCTCAACTATGTGAAAGAATCATATGATGTCTTGAACAAAACAGTAACTGGTCTCCAAAAGACAAATTCAGGGAGAGAACAAGCACTAACGATGATGAATGCTGTGATGATGACAAAGCAAAAAGCTATAAACTTTTACATCGAATAGAGTGCTAAATGGAAGCAAGAGTTGGAGACAGAAAAGATAGAAAATGAGAGAGTTAGACGTTTATTGCAAAGTTATTCTAGTTCTGATTATCTCATTGATCATATTTACCCAACTGTTGCAGGTATGGAAGCTTTTCAAGATGAGAAGCCGAAAAAGAAAGATACTGGTAAGAAACCGACTGTTAGCTATAACAAGTGTCCGCCTCCGATTTGGGAAGGGTATTCTCCTAGAAAACCAAACGAGGAGCAACTTGAAAAAGCAGTCAATATAAAGCTAAAAACCGACACAACTGATGAATTAGCAGAAAACATTGACGTCACGTTTACCTCGTCTGACACTGATCATGAGTCTGAGTTAATCAAAAAGGTGGTCGATCAGGTGTTGGATACTGATGAGGATGAGTCAAAGTCTGAGTCTGGAGGGTCAAATTCGTCAGTCAACAGTTCAAAATCGTCGGTCAAACGGTCTTACAGTAAAGAATTTTTGTTATCGAAAGCAAATTTGGATGATGAAACATTTGAAGTAGCATACACTTTAAATGATTCGGACAAATTATATTCTGACAAAGAATTTCCAATAAGAAGTGTTCGTTTTGACATGATCAAAAAGGTTTTCAAAATGACAGAAATTAATATTTCTGAAATAAAAGATTTAAATCTTACTGGAAAACCTAAAAAGTACACTTCAAGAGTTCAACAACGCTTAAACAAGAAAAAAGGTTACAATTTTGGTTCTGGTTTTCAAAAGAAATCAAACCAAAATCGTAGCTACAAAAAGAAAGGTTTAGATTTTATTCCACCAGAAAATCATAAAAATGAGAAAAATTCTAAAACAAAAACAGAATTTGTTTCAGGTGGAAGTGCTGAAGATGAACAGAAGAAACCATTCTGGAGACAGTCAAACCAGGAGTTTCTTGCTGAGAAGAGAAAGAATGGAACTGAAGTGTCATATCCAAGAGAAACTCGAACCTGTTACAGATGCAATGAAGTCGGTCACATTGCATGGAATTGTCAGAAAAACGCCAAAACAAAACAGGGAGTTACTCAGAAATTGAAAGAAAAGATTGTTGATATTGAACCACCAACCGATAGACTTAAAATTTTTGAAAATTCAACTTATGAGGTTGGTGAGTGTTCTAAAAAAATTTTTATAAAAAGAAAGAGAATGACAACCAAATGTGGGTTGTTAAGAAAGTTGATGTGAATGTCGGCGATGAATCTGGTTCCACAAAGCCAGAGGAGCCACAGGTTGAGGTAAAAATTTCAGTGAATGATGATGAGTTTCCATCACTGAAATTTGAAGAGGTTAAACAGAAGGTTGGAAAGGTTGACATCTCGAACCAGTTTTACAACAAGAAAACTAAGTTTGATGTCGAGAAAACATTCAATGGGAGTGTTAAGAAAATATTTGGGAAAATGTTGAATGAGAAAGCAAAGGGGGTTAAAGATTTTTATGCTACTAAAAAGGCAACATACAACCCTACTATGCAAGAGTTGAAAGCCATCAAGTCTGAGAAGACTTGGATGGAAGTCTGTTTCCCTTAAAAGTCTTAGGACTATGACGGAGATCCCAAGTTTATATCATGGATCAGGAATCGGCATCATTCATGTTTTACGAAGTTGAATGAATTTGAAAAATGTTTGAATTTTACAGGTGAAAGGACTACGCCGGAGCTTCCAGGTTGGTAAGTGCGAAGCAGGAATCGGCATCCTGATTAGTAAATGTAGACGTAACATTCCTACAGTTGGTAATTGTTCTGATATACCTACAAGTGATATTGTTTCAAGATACATTTACAAGTGGTACAGAGGTTGCTTAATTGCAAAACGGTAAATCAGGGACATTAAGTTGTACTTGATTTACTAACATAATAACTGACAAAATGATGAACCATATCCCCGTACTTTACAAGTGGTAAATCTTCAAATGGTTAACACAAATTCATTTTCCGTAAAAATCATTTTGATTAAAACAAACTTAAGTGTTTTGAAATCTAAATGAGAAAATGGTTTGTGAAAGGGGGAGTTCTGATTGTTTATGCCTTAGTGGATGGCGAATTGATGCAATTCAATGTCAGTTGTCAAATTTCTGTACAGTTTGTTTTGAATTTTGTGTTCAAGTGGGTCAAGAGCTTAGTGTGTTTTCAATTTTCTTTAATGTGTTTGCATTTTAGGTGGAGTAGAAAATTTCAGAAAATCCAAAAACATTAGAAAATTTGAAAAAGCCAAAAACATGATAAATCAAAAATGTGTTCTGCTGTTAAAAGAGGAAATGATAGTACATTAGTGAGCTGTCACAACATTCTAAAGAATTGTAATGATAAAAATGTGATAAACAATCTCACTGTGGATGTGTCAGTAGATTTTTACACATTTAGTAAATTGTGACGAGATATAAACCTAAAAATTCGAACTTGCTTGTTATGTGGGTTAACAACTTCTTGGATATATAGGTAACTCCTAAAATCTTGTTTGAAAGGTCCCTTATTTTGAGATACTAGGTCTTTATGCTCAGTGATATCTGGGGTATTATCCCGGGACTTCTGCTGTATGGAAGTACTGACCTAGTCCCCGGATAATGCTTTTCGCAAAAAGCTTGAAACATAGCTTCGCCCTCAGCAAGCTAATGAAACAATAAAATTGATAGTCGTTGCTGTTGTAATCAAAAGATCCTCTAAAGGGGACACACCTAAAGTCGAAGCCGTCATCTCTTTGCGTATACGGAAGTATCGACCTGAGCTCTCACGGCCCTCACATTTTATCCCCTGAACATATATCATCTGTGGTATACTCACCTGTAAGACTGAATATTGGGATCTGGATACGGGAGTATATTCAAGAATTGGGACACACGAATAAGTTCAAGAGTTTAAAACATTAATATCGTATCTCGGATCAATTGAAATTTGTGTGAAAATTTAAGTGGACAAATATACTGACAATCTAGGTGAATTGTTTAAAGCCTAAAATGTAATCAGCTTAACGGTGTTGGTGACATGTCTCATAAACTGATATGATCCTCTTACGCAAACTCACAAAAATATTGTTTGTAAATATTTCATTTCTGCATCTTGTTGTTTCTACAATTGGTGTCAGTCTTTGTCTCTACAAGTGGTGTCATTTACTTTCTTTCAGAAAAATCCAAAAAGATTTTGTGTGTGTTTAGCATAAATTTTTGAAAAAATCAAAAAGATTTTCGACAACTGATGTTGGAAAGTTGATTTTCAAAGTCTCAAAGTGCTAAACATGATGACATTGTTGTGAGGGGGAGTGTGTTTTGAGTGTCAAAATATGTTTTCTAAATCAACAAGTGGTTTATCATGTGTGTGTGATCTGAGGGAGAGTGATTGTTGGTGCATATGTTTATGAGAGGAAGTCGTTTGATTATTTCAGAGTGTTGGTGCATACGTTTATACTTAAATTGTTAAAATCTTAATTTGAAGTAGAGGTTGTGCAGGTGTAGCCAAGTTTCAATCTTGGACCTAAAGATAAAGAGCCAGGTTACAATACCTGAGGACTTTGATTGAGGAAAGCCAGGCTGATCGATTCGGAAGATTCTATGGACAGAACTAGAGCCAAGTTTCAATCCTGGAAATTAAACGCTGTGGATAGAGATTGAGCCAGGTTTCGGTTTCTGTGGTCAAAGTTAAAGACAGGAAACTATCTTGAACTTGTGAAAGCCAGACAATGATCCTGAAGCAGATATTGCTGAAGAACAAAGAAATGCCAGCAAATCGAGAAGGGGAGTCTGAAGATATTCAAGCAGATACTGTTAAAGGAGAGTCTGTTGATGAAGATAGAGAGAGAGAAGCCCAGAGATTGATCAAGACTGAAGAAGTGAAGACATGATATTGTCAAAGACTCGATGGACGACTCGTCAACATCTGAGGGGGAGTCTGTTGGTGCACTACATTTGTCGACTTCGTCTTGGATCGAGTCTTACATTGAATTGTATAGATTAGGGCACGTTTTACGAGAAAATGAGAGAAGGTATGTGTATTAGACTCTGATTTCGCTCATAGGGTTTTAGGAGTCTGATTTCGCTTATATGGACATGTTGGGGTTTCGCTCTTATGGTCATGTCCCTTGGAGCGAAATCTCAGTCCTATATATAGTGTTCATGAGCGAAATCAGTGTAAACAGTTGTACGAATTCCATACCGAGGTGCTGCCGGTGTGAAGATTGAGCTGTAATCGTTGTCATATCAATACAATTAGTAGATTAAGTGAAGAATCAGCTTTTCCTAGCTTTGTTTCTTGTTTTTCGCACCTGAAACAGAGTAGAACACCTCTGAACGACTCATTCGGGTCAGATCACGATCCTACAAGGGAAGGGGCCTTAAAGCCCCCTGTTTGACATGGACGTGACGTGGCGCTGCCGTGGCGTGACAAAGCCCTTAAGGGCTTTATCCCACACCCTCCAGCCTCATTACAAATGTAAAAATTAAAATAACTACTTATAAAAACCGTCGCCGCGTTACGGCGTTATTTTTTTTGTTATTTAGTCTGTGTTTATATGTTTTTGAAATCACTACAAGCGCGTTGCACATGGAACCGCTGAAAAAAAAAAAGAATGTAGACAAAAAACACTAAAAATAACCGAAAGAAAATCAACTAAAAAAGTTGTATGGTAATCATGTTGTTCGGTAGAAACCTGTAGTTAGAGATGAGCAAATAGTAATAGGTACCGGTACCGAATTTCCTGAACCGAAAGATCCTAAGTACCAGTTTGGTACCGACTTTTGGCGTTCCTGGTAGCGGTTCGCTACCGGTTTCTACCTTCATATACCAGTACCGTAACCAGTATTTTCGGTACCAATACCGATTCGGTATCAGTTGGCATCGAGCTCATCCCTACCCCTGAAGCAAAAAAAAAGTTGTACGATACCTTTGTTGTTCGTACGGTACCCGTGATCAGGGATGAGCAAATGGTACTGTAGGGCAGGCAAATCGTGTCTTATCGGGTTTAACAGGTCTCTGACGACGCGAATAACATAAGTATTAAACATGAATACAACTTATTTAACTACTTTATATCTCATGTCTATAACACAGTTATACATTTTATGTACCAATGAGAAGAAATAATTGATCGTAGCCTCCTAATTATATTTATTTTTAAAAAAGTAAAAAAACCAAATGATGTACTTTTTTAGTAAACAGGTCTAATCGTGTCTTATACAGATATCTGTTGTCAGCCCTATGGTACTGGGTAGCAGTACCAAATTTCTCGAACTAAAAGATTATCAAACTCAATCTGGTACCGACTTTTGGCGTTTTATGTACCAGGCTGGTGCTGGTTTTTCCTATCATGTACCAAAACGGTATTTTCGATACAAGTACCGGTTGACATCAAACTTAAAAAGTAAAGAAAAAAAATAATGATTATAATATTAAAATAATAAGACTATTAAAAAATTGTATATAATATTTTATTACATTATAATATATTTAAATTACTATATTTTATTACATTATAATATCTTAGAAATACTATTCATTACATTAGGTTTTTAATATATGTATATAATATATAATATATGTATATAATAATAATAATAATAATAATAATAATAATAATAATAATAATAACAATAATAATAATAACAATAATAATGATAATAATAATAATAATGATGATGAACGGTCAAGGAAAGAAAAGCTGAAGCACCAAAATCAAATGTACATTGGTGGTGGTGGGTGGGGTGGACAAGTCACTTTATCTCTAGGTTTTCAATATGTGGTTCGGGCTAGTTTAGGTCTTGTCACTTTGCATATTTATATTTGACTCATGATTTCCACCCTAACCATCATATCAACCACCCACATGAACCAAAGTTGGAACTTTAGAGGGTCGATATACTCGCTTGAAACCATTAACTCATTTTATTCGTTTAAGTACTTGAGTGTTTATGTTTCTGCATTTCTATTTGGTCACGTCAATATGATTTGGTTAATTATGGTCGCTTAAAGCCCAAACAAATCATTAAATAAATGTTTAGTTAGTTGACCTTAATAATTGCTCACACAAAATAGTCAGTTTGGCAAGTTGGAATCCAAAAGAATACGACAATAAGAGCAACTCCAATACACCCGTTTTGCGGCCACTTATTTAGCGCACGTGAAGGAGAGATGGAAGAGAGAATTCATGAGGACGAACGCCCTTGATGTGCGCTTGTGTGTATATGCATTAGAAACGAAAGGCTCCAAAACTTGACAAGTCCTGTTAATTATATAATGAAATGAGCAAAATCTTCCTTTATATAGGCTTCTTTTGGGGGGTTTGGTCCTGGTCCATTAGTAATTTAGATGGTGATTGGTGAATAGGGCTTACAAAACAATTGATGAACCAAGCATAAACAACCAATAAAAAGGTTTTAAATGCTTATCATTAAAATAATGATAATAATAATAATAATAATAATAATAATAATAATAATAATAATAATAATAATAAAAAGAGTTAAATGCCATTTTAGTCCCTGTGGTTTGGGCCATTTTGCCAGTTTAGTCCAAAAGTTTCATTTTTAACCTGTGGGTCCAAAAAGGTTTCACAGTTGGCATTTTAGTCCACTGAGTTAACTTCATCCATTTTTCTGTTAACGAGAAGGCCAATTCGGTCATTTTATATGGCTGAATTGCCCTTTTAATTAACAGAATTACATACAAAATGACAGAATTGGCCTTCTCGTTAATAGAAAAAAATGGATAAAGTTAACCAAGTGGACTAAAATGGCAACTGTGAAACCTTTTTGGACCCACAGGTTAAAAATAAAACCTTTGGACTAAACTGACAAAATGGCCCAAACCACAGGGACTAAAATCGCATTTAACTCTAATAAAAACTTTAGATAAATCTTGTTGTAAAATCCCTAACCCATCTGAAAAATATTACACGAAGTAAGACTCTAACCCATGATCTTCACGTTAAAAGGTCATAGGTACTTTCTCCCAACCCAATTAACCTAGGACTCATTGATAAATCTTGTTAAATTTTATTATGCTAACTCATTTAAATGAAGTTTTACACAACTCCTAGTTAAGTTCATCAAATCCCCAAATTGAAATAACCCATTTATTAAAATTTATACATAAACCAAACTGTTTGTGTAACACCCCAAAAATATCAAAATATACAGGTAAGTATACGTTTTCGTTATTGACTAAAGTAAAATAACTAGGGATAAATAACTTAGTTAGTATTTAGTAAAAGAAAATGAGCGGTAAATCATCTATTGTAAAGTGAAACAAACTTGAGAGACCAAAGTGAATTAAATGGAAACTAAATATAATAAAATGAAATTTCACACACACATATAGACGTGTATGTGTGCGTGTACAGAGATACAGAAATTGAGGGTGAACTTGTGTTCATCAAAGTCATCAAGTAATTCCCTAATTCAACTAAATATTTGAGGAGTCCTTGATGCATGTTTAGTGATTTTGAGTGCTCTACATCATCTAATCATCTAATCATAAGGCAATTTGGGTGAAGCATCAAGTGAATAAGTCGGGGCGGACGTACGCTTGAAAGGAAAGGCTTAAAGAAATTTGGGTGAAGCATCAAGTGGACAAGCCGGGGAGGACGTGCACTTAAAAGGAAAGGCTTAAGGTACGCGGCCTTATGCTTCGTAGTGTTTCGTTAAATAATTTTTGTTATTGATGTATGTTGAACGAGGAAGTAACACTCATGAAGTTTGGTTTGTTCATAAGTGATGGATTTCACACGAACAACCAAACGGGTCCAAAAAAATAAAGAATAATGATAAGTTTGGTTTGTTCATAAGTGATGGATTTCACACGAATAACTAAACGAGTTAATAATAATGAATAATGATATATTTGGTTTGATCATAAGTGATGGATTTCACACTTTATAAACTCTCATTAACTAACATTTTTGATGATTTTGAAATTTAGGTGGTTATTATGAAGTCACGGATGATGATCAAGCATAGCCAAAAACCGAACACAATTCATAGATCAAGCTTCGACTTTGTTTACTTGTTTATGAAACCAAATATCGCTAATATGTAGTAATGTTTTTAAATTCTTATGAAGTTTTGTTCAACGTAAAACTGCGTATAATTAAGTAGGGGAAGGATGTATAGAAAACTCACTTTAATTTAGAAAACCTGGGAAACTCAAAGCTCCCGATGTTTTTTTTTCTTGAAAAAATTTACCATGTTATATACATGTTTTTAAGGGTTTTGGACAAAAAAATCAAAAAAGCGCAGAGTAGATATTTAAAAAAAAATAAACAAGTTTTGGTGTAACACATGTTACATTCATCTGACATATTTGTAACATGTGTTACACCAAAACTTGTTTATTTTTTTTTTAAAATATCTACTCGGCGCTTTTTTGATTTTTTTTGCCCAAAACCCTTAGAAACATGTATATAACATGTGTAAATTTTTTCAAGAAAAAAAAAACATCGGGAGCTTTGAGTTTCCCGGGTTTTCTAACTTAAAGTGGGTTTTCTATAGATACTTACATTAATTAATTAAGTATATGCATTATATATATATATATATATATATATAGTATATATATATATATATATAGGGGACCGCTAAAATGAAAACCATCTCCAGTTGTAAGAACCATAAGAACTTTTTGATCCACAAGTTTGTGTTTACGGGTACCGTAAATTTTAAATAAGTTTGTGTTTACGGGTACTGTAAATTTTACTTGTGGTGCTCAAAACTACACACACGACATTTTGTTTTTGAATTTTTTTTACAGATGTGTTTATAATACAAACATCTACGTTTATGAAAAAATATTTTGGTCCAACTCGCCCCGTACGGTGTAATTCTCATGGTTCTTACAACTGGAGGTGGTTTTCATTTTAGCGGTCCCATATATACATATATATATCACACTTTAGGGCGTTTCTCCTGATCCCGTACCTATATAACCTATATATATATATAGAACCCGTACCTATATAACCTATATATATATATAGGTACGGGATCAGGAGAAACGCCCTAAAGTATGAGAACGGATCCTGGCCCAACACGTGGCAGGGGGCGCTAAATGATATGCAGGGGTACGATTGTCCTTTTGTACGTTCCCTCTTTATTCGCGTTATAAATCTGTTTCAAATTAAAACTCCAAATATTTCGTATTAGCTGTTACCTCCTTTCCAAACTTTCTCGGATCTATGGCATCTAACGTGGATTCTGTTCGACAAATCTTCACGCAAGGCCTAGTAGTCTTAATATTCATTTTTGTTCATTTCGATCCGCCTGTGGATCTTTTAGTACATGTTCCGTCTGTATAATTATTTTGAACATTTTGGACACTTGTACTTTGTAATATTATTTTATGATCCCAAGACTTCTGTTGTGCTATATGTGAATACCTATATCAATCGTCACACATAAACCCCACATCTGAGCCCACTTGGAAATCAGGGTGTGACAACAACCAGAATATGCATGAGCTATACAAGTAAAGTCAAGTTCTGAACTAAAGCATAGCATGTGCTTTTTAAGAAGTCATAGAGTTAGACACATCATGTAAATTAAAAAACTATTGAACAAAAATTGATTGTTCATATGGAAAAATCAGATATCTTCTTGCATAGAATGAAATGTGACAATTTAAGAAATCGGTCCACGACTATAAATACCGAATGTACACCATGTTGAGTTCGAAGAGGACCAGAAATGAAGTCTCTAAAGATAACTTCCAATGCGGCTCATGGAATTCAAAGTGACATTTCTAGTACTTTATACTTTCCTTTACCCTCCTGACACTTCAGCACAAATCTTCACCAGTCTTTTTTTTATCCTAGACTAAAAGTACCCCACTTCAACAACAACATTAGTCTTGTATCAATTAAGGTAAGCTTATAAGCCTACTTCATGAAACCACTTTGTTTTTGTGTGGTGTTTAATTCCTCCCAAATTTTATTGAATTCACTTTTCTCATATAATTGTTTCACAAACTCGAAATTCCACCATCTCGTTATTCAGAGAATTGTATGCTTCCATAATGAGTGAACTTAACGATTTAGAATAACTAGAACTTGAGAGAGAATTATAAAACAAACATATATCCTTTTTTACAAATGACAAGATTGCGAGTATTTATACCTTTTTTTGAATGGTTACAAGACAGTTAATGACAACTATTCCTGCCAAAACATAACTACCAACCGGTTTTCTATCTTCGTATCTGGTTATTTAGTGTGATATAATTACTAACTAAAATAGGTAATAATAAACATAACATAAGTATTTAATAGGGGACTCGATATCGAAGTTAATTTTATCCAACAATCACTTCCCTAATTTCGATATCAAGTTAATCTTGAATCTTCAAAGTAAGTTGTTGTTGCTGGCCAGATCACGGGTGATGGCCAGTTTCTTCCTACATTCTTTTCCGTTTCTTAAGTGGCAATTCACCTTCTTCAACCACGTCTCCGTCCTTCCTTGTGTATGATCTTTTCACCTTTGATCCGCTTGTCTCTCCAACTTCAAAGTGTAATTATTTCCCTTTGATCTTTAGGTAATACTCTTCAAGCATTTTGAGATAATGCAAGTCTGTGATCTTTAGAACGTCATTCATATCAGAATCATAACCGATGATTCTTGAAACGTCACTCCACTTCTTGTTGTCATTGATCTCCTTGTATCCACCACCCGATGTCACTATTATATAAAGGTCCAACAAACTTAGCCTTTTGCCATTATTTTCCAAAGTTGGAATATGGCATGAAGCATTGATCTTACTGAAGTCCTTTAAAAACCATTCGACAACCATGGCGAATTCTTTATCAAACTTCTCCTTGTGAGCTTCAATCTCAACATCGACTTGGATTAAATCTGTAAAGGGTAGACAGTCTTCTCGGGATGATATAAGTTTTGGATAGATTACATAAATCTTTTCCTTTGTTTTCACATTCCAAATCTTTTTGTTCTTCAATCTGCATTTGCTCAAAATGTTTCCAAAGTAGTCCGGTTTCATTTGGCTCTTGTATATCATTCCATTTTTCCTTGACTTCATCATCACTATCTTTAGACTTTGTTGTTGCAAACTTTATATCATAACCTTGACTTGATAACTGACTCATAAGTAGGATGTTTCAGTTTAGTGATGGGATGTACTAAACTGATTCAACCAAATGATCTTCCTTGTAAGAGTAAGTTATCACTTGTCCCCTTCTATGAAAATAAATTGTTCGTACGGGCCATAATCATAAGTTTCTACACCATATGAGTTTCTTAATTTCCTGAACATGTCTTTGTTTCCACAAACATGGGTTTTTCGGTTTAAACTAACGAACCATGCATCGTCCCAACCATACTTATCTGTTCCCTTTAAAAGAGGCTCAGAGTTCTGGATTCTTGTTTAAAAAACACCAACAAACCTATTTGGTTTTGCACAATAATTACAAGAATGGTTCTTTAAATCATACCCCTTGTTTTTCGGATTCGATTGCTTCTTCCTTGGTCTTGGGTTTCTATTGGTGTTGTTTGCAGATCCTTTTCCAATGTTGAAGGATCCTAGGTTGACACACAAGTCTTCCACATTCGAAGCCTCTTTCTCTACCGAAATATATGCACTACCTTGATATACCCAATCATGCATATCCATTTGATCTACTTGATCAACCACATCCTTTTGATCAACTTGATCATTCACGGCTTCTTGTTCTACCCCACCATGTCTAATCACGAGACTAAATGGAGATAAATCTTCGCCATCAATACTGCCTGAAATGAATTGATCTTCCAAGGTATCTTCACAGATTCCTTTGATCTTATGGCTCTAATACCAACTTAGAGAATTGTATGCTTCCATAATAAGTGAACTTAACAATTTAGAATATCTAGAACTCGAGAGATAATTATAAAACAACAATACACTTCTTATTTACAAATGACAGTATTGTGGGTTTTTATACCCTTTTGTTCGAACGCTTACAAGATAGTTAATGATGGTTGTTCCCGCCAAGACATATTACCAACCGGTTTTCTATCTTCCTATCCGGTTGTTTATTGTGACACATTTACTAACTAAATACATAATAACAACCATAACATAGGTATTTACTAGGGGACTTGATACCGAAACTATGATGTCCAACAGATATTAACAAGACCAAGAAAGGTCATTCTTCTACTAATGGCATCAACTAACTTGTTGGATGCTTAAAGTTATGCCTGATGATATAACTAATTTTTTTATAGAAAGATTGTCTATCTCATGTACACTTTATTGAAGCTCTTTTGAGTATAGAACTACATGAGAGCATGATGGTTAGAGTGATCAACAAACTCCTTGTGCTCCCATCCTCTTATGGCTTGCATCACTACAATTAGCTCCTAATCACCTTAGATGAGTTCCATTTTTATCAGCTACACCCTACCACTTGGACTAGTTACTACTAAATTTATATATGAACCACCAGTAAAAGGTAATAAGACCATGAAAGCTAAGAATCCCATTCCCACTCTTCTACTAGGGTATGTCTTGAATTTTTTTATCTTGTCATTATTTATGTGTATTCATTGGACACTCATAATATGACCAAGAAATGGAACACAAGCTGTCAGAAAACTATATTTGTTTCGATAGCATATAATTGTTATCTTGAAGGGTAGATAAGATGGTGCACAAGTGATATGGATGTTCTTTCTCTCCAATGCTACAAATAAAACTGCCATCAAGACATGCCACCACAAACTACTCCAAGAACACTGTGAGTACCTAATTTGGCAAATGAATAAATGTATTATGCGCATTTAATAGACCGAATATCATACTAGCCACTCGTATAACACTTCCATCATATTGAAAGTTGTCTCCGACTCATATCCTAGCTTGATTTGAATATTATGATAGGCATTTCGCAAATATATCTTAGAGAATAACTTCTTCCCTGGTTGTTTGTCTAATAAACATCGAGACAAAGGATTGGATATTTGTACCTCAAACTGATCTTGTAATCAACAAGTTGTCCACAAGAATTCTCTAATTCCCATCTTTTTGGGGTGTGAGATAAGAAAGCACAACACATGGACTAGTGTTTTCCTTGATGATTCCTTTATTCAAAAACTTTTCAATTTTCTACCTCATGACATCATACTCTTCATGGCTTATGCGGTAACATGGAGAGATTAAGGAGGCTTTCGCTACGAATCAAGTCAATTTGGTGTTGAATATTATTCCTTAATTGCGGTAGCTTATTAAATGTATCTTTAGACACTGCCTATTAAAATCTTGTAGTAAAGGTTTCATTACATCTAAAACAAAGTCTAATGACACATTTTCACTTCCTTTTACTACTACACCAATAGTTTTTATGTTTCTTTTGTCTCTACGCAAAACTTATGATGATAGACTATAACGTAAAAAGGGTTTTACATTCTGGTTTTTATATAAGTGGTTATGTCCTAATACGCATGGTCATTATCCACTTCTTTTCCCTAAGTAAAGTGATACATGTTTTATATATATTATGCATCCACATTATCTTCTCAAGACTTGTCTAAGAAAACATGGGAAGCATCCCTATCCATCACATCACAAAATAACTTCTTGATTATAAGTTTTTCCAATAGTGATAACAACCTTACAAATTTCAGTTACTTTGATGGTTGTTTTTTTCTTAATTTATTATCATTCCAACCTATTAGTATATGTATATCATTGGTTGAATTTAGTGCATCTACAATATGAGGCTCCAAAACCGACTTCACGTTGTTGCTCATCCTATATGAGCTTTGCCCCTCTCACAGCCAAAACCGACAATAAAAACGCCATTGGATGGCCCTCCATTTCCCATACCCCTCTCACAAAAGCTGATCGAGAGCGTTCTTCAACAAAACCATCCATCCTCCGTATTTCCTCTACAGATCCTCCCTTTCTCCTCTATGTAAGTTATTGTAGATGCTCTTTCTTTTTTGGGATATTGGATTTAAATAACCCTAACTTTCATCAATTGCCCGATTACACTCCCAACTTTAGATTTGTACACCAGCACTCCCAACTTTCAACTTATTGGCCGATAACACTCCCTAACTAACCGAACCCTAACCCAGTTAGCTGATGCCAGCTACCACGTCATCACAAAATACCACGTCAGCTGCCACATCAGCCAGCACGTCATCAAAAATGTCACGTCGGCTACCACATCAGTCGCCACGTCATCAAAAAATGCCTCATCAGCTGCCATGTCAGCAAAAAGGGCTATATCAGATGTCACATCAGCAAAAACTAATTGGGTTAGAATTTAGCTAGTTAGGAGTGTTATCGGCCAATAGGTTGAAACTTGGGAGTGTTGATGTACAAATCCAAAGTTGGGAGTGTTATCGACCAATTGATGAAAGTTGGGGTTGTTTAAATCCAATATCCCTTCTTTTTTCAATGGCTAAGGCATACATCCTTTAATCCTACTCAAAATTTACACATATATCCACTATGGGACTTAAACCATCAACCACACGTGAATGAACATTTTATCAACACACCTTAATAGTGCTGGTGTACAGTTTCGTCTGGATGCTCTTATAGTCTAGTATTTAATTGGGATTGAATGTAACATAGTGGGACACAACAATTGAGTAATTGATAATTCGACCAAATGGAATAAGAAAAAGCCATGATTAATGTCAGTGGTGATTTGATATAAGATATGAAATGATGGCAGTGATTTTTCTTTCGTGAAATGGGTGGCCAAGTCACAAGTGTATGTTTGCCCACTACTTGGGTCAAAGGTCAAACCCTATGTTTTAAAATTGAAACTTTAGTTTCAAGATGCCAAACAAGATCAATGCCTCAATTACCTGGATTGACGAGTCTTAGGGAACTCGGTATCATCTCGGGGAGAGGCTTTGGGGAGTGTGTTTGTTGAGTGGTGAATGGATGCCGGCCTCTTTTCGGTGTTCGGTGAATGGTTTTTTAGGTGACTACTCACCGCTGCGGGGAAGAGGAGGGAAGGAAAAGAGAGAGGGTTTAATGGTGGGTCTCAACCACTTTCAACCAATCATAATTTTTTTTTAAATTCTTTACCACTCTTTAGGTGTTTGAACTATTGCCAGTGATTGAGTGCAAAATAGGGAGTGAAATTGGGAGTTGACATGGCATGATATTATTGACTAAAGAATAACTCAAACACCCTAAGTGATTGAATGATACCCTTCACCCTTAAATCAATTGAAAATTGAGCATCTGATCTATTATACATTTATGGTTATCAAACACAAGCCAGATATAAGGAATTTTATTTTATTACTATAAATAAGCAACAAAAATATGCAATACAACTTGTACTTTGTGCTTTGAGATTTTTTCAAAAAAAAAAAAAACTTGATTTTCTACTTTTAATCCAAAGGTTTTTACGTTTTGCAATTTTAACCTACATAATTTGTTTTTTTAACTTTAACCCAAAACTTTTCATTATTTGCAATTTAACTTCACAACTTTTGTCACTTATACTTTTCATCTTTCGCAAATTTTCGTTTTACGTATAGTTCTAAATTTTTCGAGTTAATACGACACAACGTACGACTGTGGTTCAACTTTTTCATGTTTTGTTTCAAATTTTGCAAGTTAACACCGTGCAACGTGCATGTGTGGTTCAACGTTTTTACCTCTATTTTTTCATATTTGACAGGTTCGTCATAACACGCAGATCTTAGGTCGACTCAGTGTTAGTGGTCGATAACGGTTGTGTGGCATTAGTACCATTTGACACCATTTTACGCCCCGCCGCTGTCACACCCCAACCGAAGACGGAAACATCGGGGCGCGGCACTGAGCGAAACAGATTGTCAAGAGAAATTCCATAATAACTAAATTACCGGATAGTTAATATTATGTCCCACACCATAACCTATCAAGCAATCAATTATTACAGACATAGATATTCTCAAAATAAAACATTGTTCGGATAACTCAGATTTAAATAAATAAATTGTCTTTGTTTCTAGACTCTCCTACTCGATTTCCATGAAAGCAAGCAACATCCTAGCATCTCAAACACCTGTCACATACATTAAAATAAAGTCAATACACATAGTGTAAAGGTGAGCATACAAGTTTAATAGTATAATAGAGTTCGAAATCATTTACGCATAACCAGCATGCAACATATACAAGTGAAGGCAAGTAGGTTATCGACAAAGAAATATGCACAGACGTGACTGCGAGTTGTAGAATGCGCAACACATATCCCCACTGGGACACGTGAAGTAAAGCCCTTAATAACCCCTGTCCACAACAGGTGTTGAATCCAAACTATAGTACTATCGTTCCTAAGGTGTCAGGCAACAATCACTGTGTTAACATAACATATAAGCATTCATCGAATAACACATAACATGCAACAACGGTCAGCGTATAAATAGTGTTTGCGTTGTGTGTCGATTATGATTTGAATAAGTAACTTATGTAACACCCAAAAGTGCGTAAAGCAAAAAGGGATCGAGTATACTCACAGATAGCGTTTAACAAGTAAACATTCTCTTGGATTGAAGGGAGCGCTGAGAGAGATGAGCCTGAACAGTTAACGATAGCATAAGCGATTGAACAGCGCGATAAACGGTGCAAAAAGAACCAAGTGTCGAACGGTAATCCGATCGGATGGCAATCCGATCGGATGGTTATTCGATCGGATGTCAATCCATTCGGATGGTCATCCGATCGGATGGCCATTCGGTCGGATTGACATTCGTTTGGGATGCATGTGTTTGTGTATGATGGCTTTGAAGTTTTCATTGAAGCATTCTGAATAAGTAACGTATGTAACACCCAAAAGTGCGTAAAGAAAAAAGGGATCGAGTATACTCACAGATAGCGTTTAACAAGTAAACACTCTCTTGGATTGAAGGGAGCGCTGAGAGAGATTAGCCTGAACATTTAACGATAGCATAAACGATTGAACGGCGCGATAAACAGTGCGAAAATAACCAAGTACAATCCGATCGGACAGCTGTTCGATCGGATGGCAATCCGATCGGACGGCAATCTGTCCCACAATCTGATCGTCTTGAAACTTGATTATTTTGAAAGTTTTGAAGTTTGATCGAGACGGTTTAACAACGTACTAAACAACGGAACCTCCATCAGACCCAAGTCGTCCGATCAAACAGGAATCACCCAAGTCCGATCAGTTTACTAGTTCGTGACGGTGGTTCATGTTTAACCCGAAATCGGTTGTCTCTTTGATAGAAACCAGATCTTGAACCAACACATCACTAAGAAATAGTAGAAGGTCTGTACAAGCTCCGATTCTATCGGTTTTGAGTGCATTAAGTGTAAAAGAATTGAAAGAAAGTTGGAAAAGCTTCTTTCAATCCTTTTAACCTTGAAAAAGTTTAGATCTATGCGAAAACATTGCTTAATCATGTGGAAATCTTTCAGATCTAAGTTGTTCTTGGTGGAATGAAGCCAAACCTTGAATTTCATAGGAATTCTATGATGACATCATCCTAGAACACCTCAAATCCGTTGATTTCACGGTTAAAAGTTAAGATTCAAAGGTGAAAAAAATGAAGGAGTGCGTGTAGATCATGGAAGTACAAGATTTAGGTTGAAAACTTACAAGAATCGCGAGAAATCGAGAGAAAGAAGGTCTGGAACGCTGCTGGTCGAGTGAGGGAGCTGTCACATCAAGTGATGTGACAGGAGGGGTATTTATAGGTTGCCAAAAAGGGAAAGGGTGCAAGTGTCGAACATGATGTACCTCGATCGGATAGCACCTCGATCGGATGGCAATCCGATCGATTGGCCATTCGATCGAGTGGCTCCGACGAGTTGTGTTTTGGCGTTTCGTTTTGCGTGTTGAGCATTGCGTTGCGTTTAAGCGTGTTTCGATTAAGCGATGCGATAGGTCGATAATAAACACCCAAATACTATATCTAACATTCAATCATCATAATTAACTTGCGTTTAGCGTTTGCGATTGAGTTACGATGCGATAGAGTTGCGATTGCGTTTCGATTAATCACCACAAATCATAAAGTAATCATGCACAAGTAACACATAAGTAACACATACATAAAACAATATCCAGAACGCATAATTCGAGTTGCGAATGAGATTGCGATGCGATTAGTGATAAAGCGATAAAACATGCGATAAAACCTCGATTATCCACAGATACTCCACATAATACAACTAAAGCGATTAAGATAAAAGATTCGATTACAAGTCAAAGAAGTCAAATCAGTAATTAAGCAAGGAGTGACAGATCGCAATTAGCAATCTTTTCTTTCTTTGACTTCAATCTTGACTTTGACTTTGACTTTCGTAACATGGGGTGTTAACCTCCCCTACTTAAGGGAATTTCGTCCTGAAATTAGGCTTTAGCCGTAACAAACAACCGCGGGTACTTCGCCTTCATGTCGCTTTCGAGTTCCCAGGTGAACTCTGCCCCGCGTTTGCCTTCCCAGCGAACCTTCACAATGGGAATACGTGAGCGCCTGAGCTTCTTGGTTTCTCAGTCCATGATCTTGACAAGCTTCTCCACGAAGTGTAATGTTTCATCCACTTGTAGATCCTCCAGTGAAACTTGTAAATCCTACTCGGCCAGACACTTTCTGAGGTTCGAAACGTGGAAAGTCGGGTGGACATTGCTAAGTTCCTCTGGTAGTTCGAGTCTGTAGGCCACTTTGCCAATCCTTTCCAGAATCTTAAAGGGTCCAACATATCGAGGCGCGAGCTTTCCTTTCTTGCCGAATCTGATCACACCCTTCCAAGGTGACACCTTTAGGAGTACGTGATCGCCAACGTCAAATTCAAGGGGCTTGCGTCGTCTATCGGCGTAACTTTTCTGACGACTCCGAGCTTTCAACAGATTGTCTCGAATTTGGAGGATTTTCTCAGTCGTTTCTTGCAACAGCTCAGGACCGGTTATTTGCGAGTCTCCGATATCGTGCCATACAATAGGCGATCGACATCTTCTTCCGTATAATGCCTCAAACGGTGCCATTTGAATGCTAGAGTGATAACTATTATTGTACGAGAATTTGACTAAAGGTAAGTGTGCGTCCCAATTACCACCGAAATCTATGACACATGAGTGAAGCATGTCTTCAAGGGTGCGAATCGTTCTTTCAGTCTGATTGTCGGTTTGGAGATGGGAAGCGGTACTTAGATTAAGAGTAGTACCGAGAGCAGATTGAAACGTTTCCCAAAGACGTGAGGTAAATCGACCATCGCGGTCAGAGATGATGTCGCGAGGCATCCCATGTCGACAAATGATCTCATCGGTGTAGATTTGGGCTAATATTTCTACCTTATAGTCTTCTCGTATCGGCAGAAAATGAGCAGATTTAGTCAAGCGGTCAACAACAACCCAGATGCTGTCGTGACTTGATGGCGTGCGCGGAAGCTTTGTTATGAAGTCCATGGCTATACTCTCCTATTTCCACATAGGGATCTCGGGTTGGATGAGTAAGCCAGAGGGTCTTTGATGCTCGGCCTTGACTTTCGAGCAAGTCAGGCACTTCGAAACATAGAGAGCGATACCTTTTTTTCATGCCCGGCCACCAGTACTTGTAGCGAAGGTCGTGGTACATTTTATAGGCACTGGGATGAATAGAATATCGAGACTTGTAGGTTTCGTCCATAAGAATCTGTCGTAAATTGGTACGCTTGGGAATCCAAATTCGGTCTAGATAATGGAATATCCCATTCCACTTATTCACTAACTGGGCGCCATCATTAAGAATCCTCTCCTTCTTCAAAGTGCGTTCGGTAAAAGAGGCATGTTGCGCGTCACGGATAAGAGTTTCGAGATGATGTTGGGCTTGGATATTACGAACGCTATGCAAATAGCTTCGTCGGCTTAGAGCGTCGGCAACGACATTTGCTTTGCCTGGATGATAACGAATCTCACAGTCGTAATCATTAAGAAGCTCTACCCATCGGCGTTGGCGCATATTCAGTTCTTTTTGGCTGAGGATGTGTTGTAGGCTCTTATGATCTGTGAAGATCGTACACTTGGTACCATAAAGGTAGTGTCGCCAAATCTTCAACGCGAAGACAACTGTGCCTAGCTCGAGGTCGTGAGTTGTATAGTTCTTCTCGTGGATCTTGAGCTGATGAGATGCGTAAGCGATAACCTTGTCTCGTTGCATGAGAACACAACCAAGACCAAGGTTCAAGGCATCACAGTAAACAACAAAGTCATCGTTTTCGTCGGGTAAAGCGAGAACGGGAGCATTGCAAAGCATATGCTTGAGGGTTCGAAAGGCAGTCTCTTTTTCAGTTCCCCAAACAAAAGGCTTGTGTTTATGCGTGAGAGAAGTAAGCGGCACGGCGATTTTAGAGAATTCTTCGATAAATCGGCGATAATAGCCCGCTAGTCTGAGAAAAGAACAGACTTCAGACGGGTTCTTAGGTGTAACCCAACTCTTAACAGCTTCGATCTTCGCGGGGTCGACGTGAATACCTTGACTATTGACAATGTGACCGACAAATTGAACCTCCTCTAGCCAAAATTCGCACTTGGAGAACTTGGCATAGAGTCGATTCTGCGGGAGTAGCTCGAGAACCAAACGTAGATGTTGCGCGTGTTCGGTTTTCGACTTGGAATAGATTAGGATATCATCGATGAACACGATGACGAAGCGGTCAAGAAAGGGTTTACACACGCGATTCATCAGATCCATAAAAATCGTGGGTGCGTTGGTTAAACCAAAGGGCATGTCACACCCCCAAAATCCACAAGCGGAGTATCACCGCAGGAGGCGTGACTGACCAGGATCCAAGCCACCAATCACATTGAACTCGTAGATATACTTAAATAAAACTTTCATTTTATTAACATCATGTGTTACAACGTTACAAGTAATTCACAGTGTACAGCGGAAGCATAATTTATTCGTTAAGTGTTTATAAACCACATGTAAAAGCTTTTAGTCTTGTGTTGTGATTCCATGTAGCTCGACCCATGACCACTCCAGCTTCCCATACAGCAAGTTCCAATGATATGCACCAAAAGGCCTGCAAGGCATGTAACAACGAATCAACAACAAAGTTGAGCGAGTTCACAGTTGGTTGTCTAGTCTAAAGTTGTTTCAAAACCATAAGTTCATTCGAAAACCAGTACTTAATCAGTTCCTTGTTTCCCCAAACCATATCCATAACCAGTGGGGGCTTCCCCATGTGAACCACTAGACCCGTTACCAAATCGACCACTGACTAAAGTAAGTTGGTGCCCTGACGTCAATGTCTATCATCATTGACTAGTGCCCAGATCCATTAGTTCACGCCCGTCCTCTGCGGCACGGTGTGAGGCTTGTCAAACGTAAATAGCGCTATCTAACTAATGACCCGCTCGCCAGTGGCCCGGCGATTAAGTCGATATAAGAAGGAGGGACTTCATGATAGAGTTTTTGGTCTAGTATCCGTGTTGTCACCCTTCAATAAAGAGGGTGTGTACGTAATCCCCAAACCAGGAGATTACGCAGGTTTCGATTATATTCTTATCTCGTGTTGTCACCCTTCAATAAAGAGGGTGTGTACGTGTCCTAAACCAGGAGATCACGCAGTTTCAGTTTAAATCCTTTACCCGTTCCCAACCCTAAGGAATCCCATGCCTTGTGGAAAGTGTGAACTCACCTTGGTTTGCTCGGTATGTTATGTTATGTTACCTGTTCCAAGTTGATTAACCAAACCCTAATGTGTTTATCAATAACAGTCAGTCTTGCTTACTAACAACACACATATTCTCTACAATCATTACTCAAGTAGCAATCAAGCAGGGCACGTATAGTCATTTATGTCATGCTAGATAATTATGCAACTTATCAGTCTATTGTCATCATACATTCACATATCAATCACTTAGCAAGTCTTTAGGTCATGAGTAATCCGCATCACAGGTTCATGTTTCACAAAAGTACGTAGCATTTAATTCATTGTTCACCGGAGTATGCGACATGACTAAAGGTGTGCGACCCAAAGTCCGGTGTGCGAAGTGTTCTAATTGAATATACATTACAAACATGGAATGTAGTTCAAAAGAAATGTGTGACATAATAGTGTGCGATGCACCTGACCTAGCTAGTGTGTGGCTCGGGTGTGCGATTAGCCCACTGATCCAGTAAGCAGTCCAATTCTAGTCACCCGTTTAAGTGTGCGGCCCAGTGTGTTCCAACGCAAGGACTGAACGGCCCAACATACTCCCCAGCCCGCGAATGGGCTTGTGCGGTTTACGATTTTGTCCCGTTTAAATTTACAGTTTTGCCATTAGGTTTTTTTCTTATAATAACGATTTTGCCATTTGTTGAAAAATATGTTTTTACCCCATTTAAAAATAAATTTACGCTCGGTTCAAAATTACGATTTTGCCCCGTTTAAATTTACAGTTTTGCCATTAGTTTTTTTTTTCTCACACAGCCAAGTTACGATTTTGCCCTTAACCCCATTGGTCAATTTAATTTAAGTTTTTATCCCTTAAACAAAATTATGATTTCCCCCTCAGTTCAAAGTTACGTTTTCCCATTGTTTTAATTTTTGTAGCAAAACTATAAAATTTTTTAGTTTTAATTGGTTGACTCGATTTAATTTTTTTTCGTCTAAAGGAGTTGCTTAACACTCGCTTATTAGTCCTGAAAAATTACAGTTTTGCCATTAGCCCAAAATTACGGTCTTATCATCGTTTTAGTTTTTTTCCTAACAAAATTATAGTAGTGTTTTTTTAATTTTATTGAGAACTATTCGGCCATCGCCCCGCAACGCAGGCGGGACATCAAGCATGGCAGGGAATAGTGTTTCCCTACCATTGGTCGAAATGGGCGGCCGCCCCTCCTTTATTGGACCAATCATTTTATTATTTTATTTTCACTGTAAAATTACAGTTTTGCCCCCAGTATAAAATTGCGCTTTTCTCCCAACTAAAAATATAATAACCCTTTTGCCAGCAGCTCAAAATTACGATTTTGCCGTCAGCTCAAAAATTACGATTTTACCCTTAGTTTTTTATTTTATACCCGCTTTAAAATTGCGGTTTTGCCCCCAGTTTAAAATTACGTCTTCGCCCCCAGTTCAAAATAAAATTATGCTTTTGCCCTCAACTCAAAAATACGATTTTTTCCTTGGTTCAAAATTACAATTTCACTCTCAGTTTAAAATTACTTTTTTGCCCCAGCTAAAAATAAAATTATGGTTTCCCCCTACCTTAAAATTACGATTTTACCCTCGATTCAAAATTATGATTTTCCCCTAGTTCAAAATAAAAAAATGACATTACACCAAGCTAAACCGAAAATACGATTTCGCCCTCGGTAAAAAAATTACGCTTTTACCCTCAGCCAAAATTACGTTTTCGCCCCAGTTCAAAATAAATTTTTTTTCCTCCGGCTCAAAATTACGATTTTACACCAGTTACCACTTGAAAATTACGTTTTTTCCCCAGTTTAAAATTACGTCTTTGCCCCCAGTTCAAAATAAAATTATGTTTTTGCCCCCAGCTAAAATTTACGATTTTCCCCTCGATTCAAAATTACGATATCACCCTTAATTCAAAATTACGTTTTTTGCCCCCAGTGCAAAATAAAAATATGGTTTTCCCCTAGCTAAAAATTAGGATTTTACTATTGGGAAAAAAATTTGATTTTTCCCCCAAGTAAAAATAAAAATATGACTTTGCCCCAGCTAAAAATCGTGTCAAGAAGCTGCCTAACACTCTTTTTACTTTTTCTTTCTAGCAAAACTATAGTACTGTTTTTTTAATTGGTTAAGAATTATTCGGCTATCGCCCCGTAACGCGGGCGGGGCAACACCTAGTTTTATACATTGGTCACTTAGGGACTATTTGGTAACTTCTGAATGGGTAAGTGCTAAACCAGTAAGTGGTCTGAACCATTAAGTGATTAACCAGTAAGAGGTCTGAATCATTAAGAGCTAGAATAATACTTAACCGTTCAGAGCCAAATCTCTGATAAATTCAAATAAGAGGTCTTAACCATTCTGACTCAGTATAATGCTTAACCATTCAAAGGCAAATGTCTGAATCATTAAGATATCTGTTCGCGAAACAAACAGTCTGAACTATTAAGTGCTAAACCAGTAAAAGATTTGAACAATTAAGAATCTCATTAAGAGCTAAGCAAACTGCCACTTAATGTGTAAAATACAAACACATCAATATACAAAATGCAAATAATAAAAATTGGCATGGTTAAATAAGTACGTTATTGAATTAAAATGTTTATCTATATAATGATTGAGGGTTCCAGTTTTATAACGAGTATTAGTGTAAATTTAGGAGTAGGTTTTACATTATACCATGCTCGATCAGAGTTCAAATATCACATTATAAGTATATTCTTTAAAAATTTAGAGTGAAATGTTACTTTTGATACAGTTTGTTAAAAAAAGTTCTTACTTAATACCACGAATTCTGAATAGTGTAGTGGTAAATTAAAATCTAATATTTCAGGTTATCACTTTCTTGGCCTACTAAAAATCATATTACTGCATTTTATTCACTAAAAAATGAGTAATGAGTAATGAGCATTATAGGAGTGTGAAATAGCTTGATAATGTCCTCGACATTATCTTTGTGGGCTTTATATGAGCATGAAAAATAAGGGACATTTCTAGTATAATGTCCAATGAAGATGACAAAATTGGAAAGTAATGATGGAACGAAGGCATTAATGGAAATTAACCATTACACATTTTTTAAGGGGCATTATAATGTTGATGTGACGGAAAAAGTCTCTTATGAAGCATTAACCATTAGACCATGTGTAGTGGTAACAACTTATAATGCCCCCACCATGGGGCATTATCCGACACGTGGCGTCCTAGTCAGCAAGGGGGCATTATAGCAAAAGTGGCGTAGTGGGGCATTATGCCAATAACCTCCATTCTTGCATTTCTCATTTTTTTTAACTTAAATACTTCATTAAATAAAAAAAAATACAATACTAGAAATAAAAAAAAACATCCGATTAAATTAAAAAAAAAACTAGTTTTCGTCTTCGCTTTCTTCACCCTCGCCAACTTCGTCTTCCTCGTCCTCCGTTTCTTCCTCTCCCTCAGGCAGTACGTATCGAACCGACCATGCGTGGTGTACCAAATCAACCATTAACTGGGAATGGTACGGTTCGTAACGCAACTCTCGCGCATTATTCACTCTTTCTTCCATTGACGCCTGTGGATGCCCCTGTTGAACGGCTTCTGGCACATAATTCTGGCATATCGCCTTTCCTTCGTCTTCCAAAATCATGTTGTGCATGATTATACAAGCGTACATAGCATCTCTCATTTTTTGCTTGCTCCATGCACGACAAGGATTTCTCAAGTACTGCCAGCGCTGTTTAAGAACCCCAAAGCATCTCTCAATGTCTTTTCGTGAAGACTTTTGAACCTTTTTAAAGTATGCTCTTTTGTCATCAATAGGATCACTATACGTCTTCACGAAAATCGAATACCTAGAATAAATTCCGTCGCTCAAATAATATCCATGGGGGTAGTAGTTTCCATTTGCCTAAAACGACGCTTTTGGAGCTTTGCCAGAAATCCACTCCTCTAACAACGGCGATTGTTCAAAAACATTGATATCATTGCATGACCCCACCACGCCAAAGTAAGCCGACCAAACCCAAAGGTCCTGTGAAGCAACCGCCTGAAGAATAATAGTGGGTCCTTTTTGGTCACCACGTGTGTGTTGGCCTCGCCATGCAGTCGGGCAGTTATCCCAACGCCAATGCATGCAATCTATGCTCCCGGTCATACCAGGCAGACCATGCTCGGCATTATGTACCTCGTAGATCTTTTGAAGGTCCTCCCATGTAGGCGTTCTAAGATAACGCGCACCGTACACATCAATTATACCTTTATAAAAAAATATAGATAAACATAAGATTCAAAAAAAAAAATCTACGCATACTCGTCGTTTAAAAAAAAATTGTAAGTAAAGTATAAGAATTGTACCGCGACAAAAATGTTCCAAGCTATCTCGTGTTGTTTTTTCCGCCATTTTTAGATACTCGTCGTTGATGTCGGTAGTGTTACCATAAGCAAGGATTCGTAATGCCGACGTACACTTTTGGATACCGGTAAATCCAAGTGCCCCTCTCGCATCCGGTTTTTGTTTAAAATAATCGTAGTTGGCTTCGAAGTCGTTGACTATGCGTAGAAACAACCGCTTACTCATTCGGAAACGACGCCTAAAAAATTCGTTTGAAAATGTCGGCGCCTCGTCAAAATAGTCTTTCATCAAACGATCGTGTGCCGCGCGTCGGTCTCGTTCAACATAGCCTCTTTTATTTTTTTGTGCTTGGGGCCGACGAGAATGCTTGACATATCTCACCGCTAGTTGACATGCACTCGTAACCGCCTCTTGCTCAAGCTCCTCATCGGTCGAACCATCGCCATCCGCAAAATACTCGTTGTAGTAAAAATTTATCATGGATGAACAACTAGGAGAATCCATTTTTTATAAAATGGTGGTATTTTTTTAGAGAGTTTTTGAGAGTTTTAGTTGAAAATGAGTGAGATTTGATTGTGTTTGTATATATATATACAAGGAAAAAGGTTAAATAAATAAATAAATAAATATTATAGCCGTTAACTAGCCGTTAAGGCTTTTGATTGGTTGGTCAACATCTCAACAGCGTTTTAATAATCACGCCGGGACAATTTTTTTTTCAGAAATCACGCCCCAAAACACCCCATGTAATGGGGGTTTGGGCGTTATGCGGCGTTATTTTGCAATTTTTTTTTAAAAAAAACGCCACAGTACAGGCGGTCTTAGGGTACACGGGGTACCCACCGATTTCATATCGGGGACCCCTTTTGCCGAGCGGGACAAGCACCACCATCCATGCGGTGAGGTAGAGAGAGGGAGGAAACCGGTGGGGAGCTGCCGAAGAGAGGGGGAGGAGAGAGGGATGAGGGGACCAATCAAACGTTTCCTTTTTTTTTAAAAAAAAAAAAAAAAAAAAAAAAAACCAATTCACCTAAGAGGGGAGTGCCGCCATCAATTTGGGGTGTTAGGGGAGTTTAAGAGGTGAGTTGACGTGGCACACGAGGATTAGTTGGGCGTAAGAGAGGGGACTCACCTCTTAGGTGAGCACCCCTTACACCCTTATGTGTGGCCTAATCTGTTTACAGATAAAATAATAAATAATTTAGGATCAGATATTTTCTAGAAACAAGTTTAAAGTATTCCTTTTTCTAACACAATATATATCTCTCAAGATTGGAAAGAGAGTCCACAATTCCATTTCCACCAAGTGTCCTTTAGCCGTAACCCGCAGGGCAAAATGCATGGGGCCACATTCTATTCGACAAAACTGGGAGTAAAGGGTCATGCACAAGTCTCTTCAAAAGAGTGCCAATTATATGAAATGTGTTGAGTGCTCCCGACAAAAGTCACAAAACACTAGAGATTTACATACCAAAATTATTGTAGATTAACCAAGTGAGAAATCAACTATTCTATGTTTTTTTTAAACGATAAACTAACATACTTCAAAATACTTTATACATGTAATTTACAGGGTTTAAACCCTTTTAGATACAGAGGAGGGAAGACACTTTACCAAAGTTTTTTTTTTCAATAAAGAGTGTTAGTGGAAAACTTATTTATCAAAATAGCTGATTTGAAAAATATTACCTATAATAGGTGTTTCTTAGAAACATTACTTTCTCACTCCTAATCTTATTAGATAAAAAAAATTATATATAAAGAATACGTATTTATACCCCATTTGTAAAATATCACTTAAATTTATATAAGTTTGTAAAGTTAATTTATGTTTATTCGGGTAATACATACCATGAATTTTAGTTGTTTACGTATTTTTTAATTAATTTTTAATTTTAGTTTTGTTTTATTAATCATATATTCATATACGATCTTCCACCTAACATTTTATTTTTAAGATTTCGTTTTTTGTTTTTTTGTTATTAATTTTTACAGCTTAGTTTTCATTTTGCTTTACTATTTTTTCTTATCTTTAAGATAACTTAATTTCAGACCCGTTTAAATATGTTGTAATTTCATTTCTCCGACCTTTATTTAGAGTGTAGACAAGGTAAGATCCTCGTAAACAACTCGAGATCGGTTCACTTAAAGCTCGAGTCGACCTGAGCTTTAGAGGAATAATACAAGTCGAGCTCGAGCCTAGTCAAACTCAGGCCCAACTGCATTACTCCCTACTTTTATTCATTCCCGATATATACGAAATTCAATGAGCTAGGCATGCATACTAATCAAACATTTAATAAACCATTCGTGAACCCTTCGGTGAGAAGCTCATTTATTTTCGTATTAAACCGGAAAAAAAACTAAAATTAGAAATCAAATATAATAAAAAAAGGGATATTGGATTTAAATAACCAAAACTTTCACCAATTGGCCAATAACACAACAACTTTCGATTTGTACACCAGCACTCCCAACTTTCAACTTATTGGCAGATAACACTCCCGAACTAACTGAACCCTAACCCATTTAGTTTTTGCTGATGTGGCATCCAATGTGACCATTTTTGCTGACGTGGCAGCTGATGTGGCATTTTTATGATGTGGCCGTTGACGTGGCATTTTTGATGACGTGGCAACTGATGAGACAACTGACATGGCATTTTTGATGATGTGGTAGATGACATCGCTAACTGTGTTAGAGTTCTGTTAGTTAGGGAGTGTTATCAGCCAATAAGTTGAAAGTTGAGAGTGCTTGTGTACAAATCGAAAGTTGAGAGTGTTATCCGCCAATTAATGAAAATTGAGGTTATTTAAATCCAATATCCCGATAAAAATATACAATTAAATTCATTTCACCCAATGTAATATACGGATTAATATATCGCTAAAACCTCAAAAAAGTTTATGGCTAAAACTAGTAATAAGACCCGCGTGGATTGCGGCGCGGGTACTTCGCAAATATCGAACGGATTAGTCCAAGCGTTATGTGATGTGTTAACCATATGAAAACGCACGTTTTGACGTATCCAGTTGAACTCAATGCATCCTATAGTTGCATTGCAATTGGATCAAAACGTAACATAAATCGAATTTATATCGTACAATCATAACGTATTATACACGACCCGACTAACTCGAATTTATATCGTCAAGCCAAAAACACTCGAGGGGGTCAAAGTGGCATTTACAAAGTTCATAAAAAGTTAAGTGGTTACAAATTACATATCCTAAACTTAAGGGCTAAGACCATGTGTAGTGGTAGCAATTTATAATGCCCCCACCATGGGGCATTATATGACATGTGGCATCCTAGTCACACTTGGGCATTATAACAAAAGTGGTGTAGTGGGCATAATGCCCTATGCCCTACCAATCATTAAACAAAAAAAAAAAAAAAAAACTATTTTCTCATTGGCTAGTCAAACCCATTCAAACCTTCCACAATTCATTTAGGCGTTTTCATTAAAACGCCAAACCCATTTTTCTTTGCCCTATAATGCCCTATGTAATGGAGAAGGGGGCGTTTTTTTTTTTTTTTTGCCCTATAATGCCCCACTACACATGGTCTAAGAAATGGTAAAGATAAAATTTGATAAATTTTTGGGATAAGAAGGAAACTATAACAAAGTTGGGGCTGAAAAGGAAACTACCATAAAGTTGAGGTGTCAAAAGCAAACTATTTGTAAAATAGAGTACTAATTTAAGGACTAAATTTATCATTTTATGAGACTTTGAAGGTATCAAAGTCAAGGTGCTAAAATTATAATCTCATAAAAGCATGGAGAAGGGAAAGACAAAACCAGTGGAATTTCCATCAACTTTCTCTTTTTAAGATTGTATATAGAATTTCACATATGATATAACCGAAATACTTTGGTGGTTAAGTTCGATATTATGTCACCCAGATATTAGTGGAATTGATATTTAAACAATATATATAAACAGCAAAAAATGTTTCATACTTATTGTGTTTTATACCAAGATATTAAATAATAATAAGGGTTGTTAAAATATATATCTTTCACTAAATAAACATAAGTTAACCAGAAATATATATTACAACGGTATATATAACTTGAAGTTATTTTAAAAAATGGGGTATAACGATAATTATTAGAATCACACTAGAAAAACATATACTTTAAATATGAATTAGTGAGAAAAAAGAAAGTTTTTTTTTTTTTTAAAAAACACCCATTATGTGAAATATTTATCAAATAATTTATTTTGATAAATATTCTTTTCACCAACACTCTTCTAGAAAAAAAAATACTTCACTTTACCACCTGAAGGGGTAAGGTCCCAAAAACCTCATATTAAATATTTGGGACCATACCAAAACCTTACTGATCAGCCTTGTACCTTGCGCGGCCGGGCACTTGTCTCACAAAAAGAGATTTAAAAAACAGTCAACTGTCAACACTTGCGCGCCCAAAGGAAATCATAAACCTTTGCGCTTTCTCCCATAGACAAAGGATGAAAATCCTGAAATAAACACTCTCGCCTAAATATCCAGACCTGGATATTATTTACCCAGACTTGGGATTTATTTATTCATTTGTCTCCACACGATAAGGTGCCACACCAGATTACAGCAGGAATCTTCTAGAAGAAATACAATCGTGCACCACCAAGACGGTTACAACCGTCTGGACACGTGTCACCATCTCAGGCATCCCTGAATTCACAACGGAAGCATGCAATTGGAAAATAATCTCCACTTGATCACTTTACACGTGGCAAATCCCCAGCCTTCGATCTAAGCCACGATCCGTGTGCTCTCACGTCGGATCACGAAGCTTGACGGAAGGGAATGTAACCGCTTACGGGGTTAGCATCTTCCGTCAACTTTTCACTAAAAGGGTTTTCCCGCCTAAAACGACTCCAGGCTATAAATATGAGAAGCAACCCAGGTATGGATTCAAGTTATACACACTTACAAAATACATCTTCTTCTTCATTACCAATACTTATTCTCACACCGGAGTCGAGTCAAGGAGAGAACCCTTTTCTCCCCTTGGCGAGGCTAACGGTGCTCTTTTTTGCAGAGTTATCGGAGAAGAAGACCAGTCGGACCTGAATCAATTGAGTAGAAACCAACCTTTTATGCGAATTTAAACCCCCTAGATATCTCGATTCCGACCATTTATCTAGTGTTTCTTCACCACCATACCATGTTTCTTAATAACACTTTTTCCTGTAAAACACCATTAAAACCAACCTTTTAAACTTCTAGGGTTTATAAAGAATATATTATACCTTAGACAAATTTTGTTAATTTTCTATAATAATATATTATTTGTCGGTTGATCAGTTCTGTTTAAACATAACGGAAAACCTATAAATAATACTTGATACAGCAAACATGCCAGCAGAAAATCGAAATACAGATAAATTGGCTTTGCAGCCAACTCCTACTCATAGGTTTTTATATATTTTGATCTATATTATATAAATGATAATGATGACAGATTAAATACATATAAATACATATTTAATCTTACATGGCCACTTTCATTTATAAACGTAATTGTTTTTGTTTTCATGTGACACTAAGCTAGATTTATTTTATTAGCTTAAATGAATTTAAATTGGCACACAACATGATTCTTCTCCTTGGTCGTTTGCTCATCGCCAATCCACACCCACCTTCCGACGACTCATGACCGCACTTTATATTCTACCACCAAACAGTTCGATTAATTCTCCATAAAATCGATTAAACTGGTTTGCTAATGATGTAATTCATTTGCAATTTGACATTAATTTAAAGATGATAAATATGGTTATTGACAAACTGTGGATTTTCGCTCATGCTTATTTATTAACTATGTTGCTAGTGAGGAGAGTTAACATTTATACAATTGTGGTTTTTTACGAGTTTGAGTAGTAAGGGTTGAAAGTATGTGCCTTGGTGGTGGGACAACGTAATTAAGGGTAGGTGGTGGCGGTGCTGGTTGGGTAGCCGATGACTGGTTTGAATTGATCTACCATTAAAGAAGTGGATTGATTTATATTAAAGGTTAGAACGGCAAGAAAATACAAAACAAAAGGTTGATTTGTGTGATTTCTAAACCTAAAGACGGAAATTTGCAATTTCATGGGGTAAGTTGGATTTTAGGTCCTTTAAGTTTTAGCAAAATTTCTAACGTTGTCCTTTAACTAACGAAATTACAGCGAATGTCATTTATGTTCTAATTAATTTACAGGCGGTGTCCTTTCTCCCTTAAAAGATTACAAAAATAAAGGACATTTGCTATAAAGAAATTAAATCATAAATACCATCTGCTGTAAAGAAATTAAAATATAAAGGTCATACGTTCTAATTTTATTAATTAAAGGATAACTCTGAAATTATACTGAACTTAAAGAACGTAGAATACAAATTACCCCAATTTTATGCATACATAAAAGAAATCTTTTCGTAATTTTGTATTATATTTATACTTTCAGTTAGGGCTGTAAACGAACCGAACGAACACGAACAAGACCATGTTCGTGTTCGTTCGTTATGGAAATTAATATGTTCGCGAACTGTTCACGAACACATACCGAACATAAGTTTATGTTCGTGTTCGTTCGTTAAAGAAATTCAGTTGTTCACGAACAGTTCGTGAATACTGATCTCAAACACAAAAGAACGCAAGCATATAAAAATGAACACAAACGAATATTTAACTTGAAAATAAAAAATAAAAGAGTTAATTACTGTTTTCGTCCCTGAGGTTTGTCAAAAATAACGGTTTCAGTCCATTAGTTTAAAAATTGCGATTTCAGTCCATTAGTTTCATTTTCGTAACCATTTCAGTCCACTAACTTAACTCCATCCATTTATTTTGTTAACTTTGAGTTAATTAACTAATTCAGAGACGGTTTGCGTAAGTTTTAGAAACACAGGTACTTAAGTGTAAACTCTAAAACATTAAAACATAAAAAACAGTAAATTTTAAAAAGTCAAAAAAATTCCAAAAAATCAAACAAATTCCAAAAAATTCTAAAAAATAATAAAAATTCTAAAAAATCATAAAAATTCTAAAAAATCCGAAAAATCCGTTTCGGCGTGAACTGTTTCGACCCGAACCGTTTCGAGCTGAACCGTCCGTACCGTTTCGACCCGAACCGTTTCGACTCGAACCGTTTCGAGCTGAACCGTTTCGACGCGAACCGTTTCCACCCGTACCTTTTCGATCCGAACCTTTTCAACCCGTACTGTTTCGAAGCCGAACCGTTTCGAGCTGAACCGTTTCGATCCGTACCGTTTCGAAGCCGTACCGTTTCAAGCCGTACCGTTTCGAACCGAACTGTGCCGTTTCGAACCGAACCCTTTCGAGCTGAATCGTTTCGAACCGAACCGTGCCGTATCGAACCGAACCGTTTCGAGCTGTACCGTTTTGACGCGAACCGTGCCGTATCGAACCGTGCTGTATCAAACCGTACCGGTTCGGCTTCGAAACGGTTCGGGTCCAAAGGGTTCGGTTCAAAACGGTTCGCATCGAAACGGTACGGTTCGAAACGGTACAGCTCGAAACGTTTCAGTTCGAAACGGTTTAGCTCGAAACGGTTCGGTTCGATACGGCACGGTTCGGTTCGAAATGGTTCAGCACGAAAGGGTTCGGTTCGAAACGGCACAGTTCGGTTCGAAACGGTACGGCTTGAAACGGTTCGGCTTCGAAACGGTACGGGTCGAAACAGTTCGGTTCGAAACGGTTCAGCTCGAAACGGTTCGGCTTCGAAACGGTACGGGTCGAAACGGTTCGGCTCGAAACGGTACGGGTCGAAACGGTTCGCGTCGAAACGGTTCGGACGGTTCAGCTCGAAACGGTTCGGATCGAAACGGTACGGGTCGAAACGGTTCGTGTCGAAACGGTTCAGCTCGAAACGGTTCGAGTCGAAACGGTTCGGGTCGAAACGGTACGGACGGTTCAGCTCGAAACGGTTCGGGTCGAAACAGTTCGCGCCGAAACGGATTTTTTGGATTTTTTAGAATTTTTATGATTTTTTAGAATTTTTATTATTTTTTAGAATTTTTTGGAATTTGTTTGATTTTTTGGATTTTTTTTGATTTTTTGAAATTTACTATTTTTTATGTTTTAATGTTTTAGAGTTTACACTTAAGTCCCTGTGTTTTTAAAACTGACGCAAACCGTCCCTTAATTAGTTAATTAACTCAAGGTTAACAAAATAAATGGATGGAGTTAAGTTAGTGGACTGAAATGGTTACGAAAATGAAACTAATGGACTGAAATCGCAATTTTTAAACTAATGGACTGAAACCGTTATTTTTGACAAACCTCAGGGACGAAAACAGTAATTAACTCAAAATAAAAACATTGTTATCCTTAAACTTTGGATATAGGTAGTTAAATACAACCATCAAATGATAAATCAAAACACAAGATGTCTACTGTACCACCAAACGATGAATCAAGTTTAACTAACTTAGACATAATTATAGCAAAAAATGTCTTAGAATAGTCGAACGAACATAACCGAACATATTACCGAACGTTCACGAATGTAGTCGAATGAACGAGACATTTGTTCATGTTCGTCCGCTAAGCTAACCGAACAAAAATTTTTGTTCGTGTTCGTTCGTTAAACTAATCGAACAAACATAAACGAACTTCCCACCAAACGGTTCATGAACTGTTCACTGAACGTTCATTCGTTTACAGCCCTACTTTCAGTCTTCCTCAAAATATAAATCTCTTGCAAACTCACTAGGTTTTAGTCTCCTCTCCATGATCTAAAGCTTTGACTTTAAAGTGGAGAAATTCTAGGCAATTTATCCAATTCAATATTTTATTAGGCAAATTATCTGTTAGCCAATTCAATAATATTTTATGCAAGCACTAACCATATGAAGATTAGTATAGTCAATGTATATAAACGGTATAAAGTGAACTCTATAGCCTAAACTACGAGCTACTGTTTTTACTAAGGGTGTACGGAGTGGTTAAACATTTTGGAGTGGTAAATTAAAAAACCAACCAATCAGAGTGCGCCATGTCAATCAGACAAAAGTGTTTAAACTTTGCTGAAAATTGTTGGCAATAGTTTAGACACTTGATGAAGTGGTAAACTATTTAAAAAAAAAGTTATGATTGGTTGAGATAGGAATGAACCTCACCCCACCACACACACCCTCTACTTCACCGCATCGGCATCACACCACCGATTTGGTAAACTTGGAATCGGAAAACTTTGTTGGTGGTGGTGTTTACCGAGTGGTAAACTAGTTTGCCACTCCTCCCCGCACCCCACTCCGGACACCCTAAGGGTGTAAGGAGTGGTTAAACATTTTGGAGTGGCAAACCAAAAAACCGACCAATCAGAGCGCGCCATGTCAATGAGTCAAAAGTGTTTAAACTTTGGTGAAAAGTGTTGGCAATGGTTTAGACACTTGGTGAATTGGTAAACTATTCAAAAAAAAAAAAAAAAAGTTGTGATTGGTTGAGATAGGAATTGACCCCACCCACAATACCCTCTCTCTCTCTCTCTCAATCACCTTCCCCGCATCGGCATGCCATCCCCGCACCACATGTTTCACCGCGTCGGAAAAACCTCGGCGGCGGTGTTTGCCGCTCGGCAAACCTTTTTGCCGACGTTTGCCGCATCCCGCTCCGCACACCCTAAGCCTATTTGTACACTAAGGAATGCTATGCCTACATATACAATGTAAGATTATACTTTCTTCATTACAATACGTTTTCTCACCATATTAAATAATTCAAATCCTAAAACAAATTGTTTATGTAACTAAATAATAAACTAAAACACAAACAATATGGCATGACGCTCAAATAGTTTAAAGAGTTGTACCCAAAATGGGCAAAAGGTTTGATTTGATGGACTAACTTAGATGCCTAATTTCTTTTGTGAGTCAAGATAGTGCACGCCAGACATCAAACTCTGCACTCATTACCAAACACACCTTCACGAAACACTAATATATTTATAAACAATTAATCATTGATATATTTGCAATAATATATTCGCAATAATTCAACTACAACAAAATAAAAGTTCATAAGTTAAGATCATATCACATCATGTTAGTATCTTATTATATACAATTTCTTACTACCTGTGACATAAAAGAAACAAGTAGCATTGAGGCTAAATGAGTTTTTGTTGCTAAATGGGTCAACTTCAGATTAACCTAAGCCGACTCTTTCCAGTATGCCGACCTGTTTAAGGTTAAAATTAATAAAAATCTAGTGTTTTTCCAGCATGCCGACCCGTTTAAGGTTACAATTAAAAAAAATCTAGTGTTTAAAAAAACTTCTACACTAGAGCATCAGTTTGGATATTATAAAATGCTTTTTATATTTATTATTGGTTTCACTATATATTTAGAGTATAATAGTTTCTTATATACTATAAGTAACAATAATTAATAGTATCTTTTGGCTTTTATTTATGTTATAAGTAATAAAAATAAGAGTAAATTACGTATTTGGCCCCTGTGGTTATATCACTTTTACTATATTAGCCCAAAATAAAAATTTTTAACATATTTGCCCTCATGGTCTCTATAACTAACAATTTTGGCCCCTAAGTCTAGAGATCATGGGGGCCAAAATGGTTAGTTATAGAGACCATGGGGGCAAATATGTTAAAAATTCTTATTTTGAGCTAATATAGTAAAAGTGATATAACCACAGGGGTCAAAAACGTAATTTACTCTAATAATAATTAATAGTATCTTTTGGCTTTTATAATTGATTAGCTTATGACCCGTGTAACACACGGGTTTGTTTTAGTCCATTAGATAAAATTTTCCATCAAATCAATCGTAAGTATATAATGTTTTAAAAATCATTCATTAATTGATAGAAAATAAGAAATGTCATATGATGAACATTTTATATTTGCTAACAACATTACAACGATAAATATTAATCGATAATGAAATAAATAATAATTAAACAGCGTATGCTAATGAGACACTAAAATTAGAACATGATATCAATCTTTCAATGAAAACAATCATAATTACGTAGTGCTTTACGTTTTATTCATTAATTGATTGCGATTATGATTCATTTATTACATGCCAAAAAATATAATAAAAAATATATATTTAATATTAAACCAACAAATACTAATGAATGAAACGAAAACACTATAATAAACCAACAAAACTTGAAAACTACATAACGCTTTAAACAAAATTTTAGTCCACAGCTTAAAGTCTTACATACAATAAAACATACAAACAAATAAACACTGATATGTGTTATTACTCATGTTCAAGATAACCTCTTTCGTGTTCATGTGAGCAAGAAGAGAGGAAGACACAAAGGATGTGTTAAACACAGTTCAGATGATACAGGTTCAGGTAATAAGAAGAAACCCTCTGTTGAAGAAGCAACCAGTGATAGTGTTTTGGTGGAAAACATGGAAGGGTCGGCAACATTGTCGAGGGTTGTCAGGAAATGCTACGTGGTTGCTTTTTCAACAGAGGGTTTCTTCTTATCACTGTTGAAGAAGCAACCAGTGATAGCATTTTCTGACAACCCTCGACAATGTCACCGACCCATCCACGTTTTCCACCAAAACACTATCACTGGTTGCTTCTTCAACAGAAGGTTTTTTCTTATTACCTGAACCTGTATCATCTGAACTGTGTTTGACACATCCTTTGTGTCTTCCTCTCTTCTTGCTCACATCCTTTGTGTCTTCCTCTCTTCTTGCTCACCTGAGATGTAAACGGAAAACATAGCATTTCTAGAATAACTTTACTCATAAGAATCAGATTTATATTGACACGAAATTAGCAACGGAAAATCAATACCTGAGATTGATAACAGATGTATCCTCGCAACATATCTTCTTGCTTTGTTTATGGTTTGCTGTCATTAGGTGCATTAATGATTAGATATTGGTTGTTCGTAATTCTTAAGTATAATTATAAGCTTATTAACGAATGAGACCATATTAATTTAAAATTTAACCTTATGGTAAGCAAGAGGCAATCTTCGTATAGTCTGAAAGATAAGGCACCCTTGAACATGGGTCATCGGCCAACTCAAATACTAAAAAACAGATTATATCCCTGCATGAAAAAAATCGATAAATTTAGGGAAAATGGGTTTGAAAGATGATAACCCAACAGTGGAGGATCTCATTCTACAGCTTCGATAAATGCAGGGGTGTTCTTAAATAATGGTTCCTAGAACTTTGAAGATCGACAAATCACGACAAATGTCCACAGTGCTACTTCTTTGGACATTTGTAGGTCTTCAAACATCTAGGAAGCATTATTTGAAAAACACCCCTGAATTTATCGAAGTTGTAGAATGAGAAGCTCAACTATTAAGTTATCATCTTTCAAGTACATTTTGCCAAAATTTAACAATTTTGTTTTTCATGCCTCCCAAAGCCGCCTATCCAACTCCAAAGAGATCGAGACAGCTTGAAGCAACAAACAGACCAAGAACATCTTCACGGATGGTAAAAGTACCTTAACTTCTGAGTGAACAACAATCGAGAATTGAGAGTAACCGCCCTGATCTGTAGACCTTAACATCTTCTCGGTCACTCCGTATGAATGGCAAAGATGATTCAACCAAATTGGCAGACTAAGCTACAAAACATAAAACGTAAGAAATTAATATAATGTTTCATATATCCAAGGCATCTATTATTCAAGAAACAACTTACATAGTTACCTTAAAACCATGATCTTTTGAATTCTACCATATTAGACAAATATCCCCTGTCCATTTACAGTGGAGCCTATCTTTGCTATTGCTGATCCATTTGTAGAGGCCACTGCCCCTAAATTACACAAATAATTCAAACAATAATGTAGCTGAAATATGAGGTAAAAAGATGAACTGAATAAAAACATTTCAAAATCCGACCTGCATGTATGAATTTCTGAAGTCCACAACATGAGATTATCCTAAAGAAGCTGCATTTTTTAAGGTTCTAATGAGATTGTAGTCATTTATCACTGTAAAGACAATATATATATATATATATATATATATATATATATAACAAAGTTAAAAATTACAATAAAAAATATTATTATGAGTAATAATTAATCATAAAACCAAAGATAAGTGTGAGATAAATGGTCCTAAAACATAATTAAAACTGAAGCCCAATTTCATAACTAATGCATATCTTCTTCTATCATTCTTTTGTTTTGCACACGTATCATAAAATCTAGTACATATCTTCTTCTATCATTCTTTTGTTTTGCACACTTATCAATCACACACCAACATAACTGATAACATGTCTAAAGTCACATTTAAATTATGATATACTTAAACAATCATTTTCATTGTTTGTTTAATCAAGAATAGTATGTGAAGAACTAATTAGAAGAAACATAATCACTAATCAAAACATTCAAGTGAAGATATAAACACAAGAGGATGAATGGTGAAGTTGAATTATAAACATACACATTCTGGACAATCAGAAGACATATTGGAACTATGGAACATCAGATGTGAAAATTAGGTCAAATTATATGAAGAAGAATACTGACTTAGCTGAGAGCAAGTCGGTATGTGTTTGAAGAACCTATAACAAAAAAAAATCAGCATTGAAAACAAAACCAAAAAAAACTTGAGTATATAAGACTACCATATTGAGTGCTCCTGCCACTAATGGAGCTTTCGACTTTAGCCCTAGAATATATACAGCTACCAAACAATGTTAAGTTAATCCAAATTGAGAAAAAAGTTACCCGGGTTTGTTGAAACTGTTGGGCTTCCAAAAATGTTAAAGGAGGAAAATAAATCAAGATTAAACAGTTTGATTGAAATGAAGGAAGTTGATCCTTAAATCTAAAAGTCTAAAACATAAACTACAATGTTAAATCAAACATAAATGAACAAATCTTCATGAATGATCTGTATACCTGAATTAGAGCAGTGAAGCCAGCAAAGATTTGGATGAAACACATGAAAATGTTAATTGATTTGGATAATTAGAGCATGAAACAGAGATATATATATATATATATATATATATATATATATATATATATATAGAGAGAGAGAGAGAGAGAGAGAGAAAATGGTACCAAACAACAACCTTAAAAAAATTCAGATGAAAAATTTTCTAATTTATCGACAATGGAACACTGTCTCTTTATCTTCAAACTCATAAAAAGAAGTAAAAATAAACTGTGATAAGAAAAATTAATACGATTAAAATATAAAGTATTAAAAAAGTAACAATTACATATAAAAAAGAAAACTAACCAGACACTTAAACTCTAATAGCAAGAATCAAGAAACTTTAACTTCAACTCCATCGAGCTCTGAACCTCTCGATGTATGTCATTGATCTTTCTCATGAACTCCAGGTCTCTATCTCCACACTCTATATTACTCGCAACACACAGGTCACGAACGGAAGTAGTCGACATCGTCATCAGGTCTCTCAAAACCTGGTCTCTTGTCAGCAGACCAAGTTGCAGTCCGTTAAAACACCTCTTCAACTCTTGAAGAGTAGACCTATCAGCAAAAACTTGCTCTTCGATTTGTTTAATAAAGCGTTGCTTGAAATCGTCAGATTGTGCAGAAGTATATGACTCCATTTTAATGTATTTATAAGAACTAAGGCAAAACAATAACAGTTGCTCTTCTATTTCACTGAATGAATCTGGGTATGTTGAAACAACATTTGAATTGGCAATGGTATTATATAGAATATGTAACAGCCCAAAGGTCAGATATAAATGCAACCATTAAATAAAAATTTATATTTAAAAACCATGTACATTTAATGATTTAAGAGGGAAAAACATGTATATAGGAGACGACTCTTGATTTACCCTATAAAACATTTTAATGCAAAACCTTTGAAAAATGAGTTTTCATGGGAAAGCAAGTAAAATTAAATATCTAGAAACCCAAAGAACAAAATTTAAACCTTCAAAAAAAGGTTATCATAATTATGAGACGACTCTTCATTTACCCTATCAAACATTTTAAACACTATAAAGGATCATCATTAGTTTACTTGAAAACATCACCACTTCATTTTTAAAAAACCTTTCATCCTAAAACAAACCATCAAAAAACACTCACACTCTTTCTAAATGGCAAGCAAAAGCTTCTACCACTGGTCGGAAACTGCCGATCTTAAAATTGAATTTTCAAGATGGTCACTCGAAGAACAGAGAAAAGATGAAGAACTCAACAAAAAAGTTGCTATGGTGAGTGATAAATATTATAAGCAAACCTGGAGTAGCATTGCACTGCTGGATGAAGTTGTCTGTTCTACTCCATCAGAGTCTAAAGAAAAAGCAGAAGCATTTATCACACATCTGCTGAAACAGGATCAGAAGACCTGTGATATGCTAGCTGATCTGCAAATTAAAACAAAAAATGAAATTGCATGGAAGAAGGCGAGAGAAATAGATATCCTAGGAAGTGTTTATTTTAATGTGTAATTTTTAATATTTTTCAAAATCACAATTTTGTAATACTATTTAATATCGAATGAAGAAAACTCAAAGCTTTACCTGAGGAGCTGCTTCAACTATGGCTAAGTTATCTTGAACTATGGCTTCAGTAGGTTGTAAATCTCAAAGTACTTATTAAAAACAACTTATATCACCCAAGATAAGCAAAAAAAGCACGATTCTTCATCCAAACGATAAACAGATAAGTTGTTTAAATGCAGATAAGAGAAATGACACTTTAAGCAACAACCACAAACACAAAATCCAAAAAACATGTAAAACTGACATATTCGGGGGATCACAACAAACATTTGTTCATATGTTCAATTTCAAATTCACCTAAAAATTCATGAAAACTATATCTTCCATCATCTGATCTCAATCAATCAAAATACACCAAATCAAGTCTAATAGAAACCAATTAACCTAATAACAGCTAATAATCAAGCTAAAGACCAGAAAAACGTCACTTACTTCCTCCGATGAACAAATTAGGGCTTCAGTCAATAAAAATCGCAATTAAAACAGTTCTCAAGATCAAACAACCTGCAAACAGAACACACGAAGTAGCAGAATCAATAAACTGATTCAAACAAACAACAAATAAAACATATATAGACATAAACCCTAAAACATCAAAGAATCAGTACTGATAGACTTACAACAACTTAGGGTTTTTGATGCTGTTAGTATATATGAGAAACGGCAGAAAGATCAAACATTGTTGGCTTCAAACCTGTTAGAACCCTAATCGTGAAATCCCCATTTGAAGAACCCTAATTCTAACATTGAAATATGTGAAATATATGTAAAACATACACAAATCAAAGAATAACACATACCGATTGATGAAGAAAGATTGAAAGGAAAGGGTTTGGTAATGTTGCAACTGATTCTTCTTCAGATTATGTAACAGTAGAGAAAGAAGCGTGATTTGAATTTCAAAACTCTAGGGTTCGAAGTTTCATCTGATTAAATGGCGTGAAGGGGTGGTTGGATGGTGTAATGGCGTGCAAAAAAGCTACAGGGTTTAATTGGGAGAGAAGGTTGGCCCAATGAATAAGCTGCAGAGTTTAAACAATCTAGGTTATAGTTTAAAACAATTTTAATTTTAAATATAAAATCGTTTTATTGGTCAAGTTATGTATGTATGTGTGCATGTATGTGGTCATGTATGTGTTTTAGAAAAAAGATGACATCATTTTTTAAAGAATTGACATCACCCTTTTTAAAATACCTGCCTATGATTGGGGGAGGACTGCCTTATGACATCAGCCTTAATCTCCATTTATTAGATAAAATGATTTGATATTCAGGGCCTGCCCAGGAGGCGGGCGGGGAGGACCACCGGCCAGGGCCCGTGATTTCGTAGGGCACGGAATTTTTTTAAAAAACATCCGATATTATATATATAAAAAAAATTAATAGGGTATAGCCAAACAAATACTAACATAACATAGGCGCACTTACAAAAAAAATCATATGTTTTAGATTAGTTAGCCCATTGGGATTAGATTACTGAGCCCAATACCTAAATGATTTTAAAAACTAATAAAAAACAATTAGTCCATGTTGGGCGGCAACTAGTGCCCTGTGGATATTGAAACGTTGTATAGCAGGAGAGTATTTTGTTAACTGCATTGTTTATTGAATGCTATATTTTTGTCAACGGTTCACGATTATATGAAAAAACCAGTTTAAATTATTTATTTCGTTAAGGCTCGAGGGCACGTTTTTTCGAGGTCGAACAGGGTACAGGAATTCTCAGGGCCGGCCCTGCTGATATTATATAGATTTTATAGTTCTTTTTACTCTTTAAGTTATTAATAATGTAGTCTTAACGTCGTTAGATATACGTGTTGTATATAAAATTGCATGGTTCAATTTTTCAATATGATTAGCTGGCTCAACATGGGATGTACTCCTGTTGTAACACAATACATATACGTAAGTTTTAGGTCAGGTGGTAATTGTGTCCATTTAGTTGCAGTAATTCACGTAGGTTATGTAATGATTCGCATTTTAGAACTTTGCTAATTTATAAAGTTCGATGGTATATCTATTTAATGAAACTTATAATCTCTTTGTATCCGATTTTCCTTTTTAAGCATTATAATTCGATACTTGAATCATAATAAAACTCGATCTTTTTGTTATACATACTTGATACATCCTCATACTTATTATACATGCAAAGTTGCAAACATTGATACATACTTATACCCAAACTCATGCTTGTTATACATGCAAAATCAGTTTACACATGCATTTATTTATACATTGAACTTATACATTGCACCTGCACGCTTAAAACACTTAAACCGGCTAAAATACGCGAAAACGGCAAACATGAATCTTCGTGCAACTGAACAAGGCGCTTCGCACGAAGGGAGCAACCCTCTTAGTGCGAGTGGTCAAGCCTAGTCGCACGAAAGGGCCCATTCGTCCAAAGCCCAGTCGCTCGAACATCCTTTTCAGCCTATAAATACTAACCTTCACCCTCATTTCTCACCTTCCACACTCCGAAATTCTCTCAAACCTACTGTTTTCGTGCACTTCCAGCTGAGCATATTTTTATACTTATCTCTTACTTTTCTACCATTCTTTTATCTTGCAACTTGATTACCCTCTAGGAAGCATTCACAGACTTGTCATGGCAGTCTGAATAATGAAGCTCACCTTATTGAGGTCCAAGTTAAAGGTTGAAGATCTTTTATTTTTAAACTTTTACAAAAGACTTTCTGAACTTGGCAGATGCAAGAACCCACCGAGCTCAAAAGCTAAGTCTATAGCTTTAGATTAGATTAGTGTTGAGGTTAATTCCAGCAAAAAGCGAATCTGTTCAAACAAAACCGAATTGAATCGTTTCAAACAGAAGCTACTCGCACGAAGGGACCTAGCCCACTCGCACGAATGGACATTCAATTCGCGCGACTGGCTGGCCCAGTCCATTCGCGCAAAGGGTCTGTTTCCCCGTTCCGGCATTTTTCTAAGGGTTGAATGTTATCTCGGATCCCCGTCTTCAATATGGGTGAATCTGTGATTAACAAAAGTGTGAACTGTTAAAACCTTGGTTTTCAATATAGTTCCACCGCCTCTTTTAAACTTGCAAACGAACACCCAAACAATCTCTTAGACCTAGAATGAGTTAATCCCGTCCATCCTCCAACACTTGGTACATACCTAAATGATTGGGGCAAAACCGTTAAAATGACCAAACTACAGGGAGCAAAATGAAAGTTCACTCTAAATCCTATTTATACTAAACATACTTATCACCAAGCTAACAAACCTATCACAACTAGATCATGAGACCTAATTAAATAATAATTCAAACACACATTATTCATAAAATTTTTTAACTCTAACCAACTAGATAAATATTAAACAAAAAACAAACAAATCAAGATTGATCCCAACACTTTCTAACCCAATTTAATAGAGTTGTGTCGGACTTACATCTAGTAACTCGAGTTTACATCGTGTCGTATAAAGAATTACCATTCCTATATTGCTGATTTCGGTTTTTGTTCACCCAACTTACTTTTTTTACATAAATGCTTCAATAGTAGTTGGTTACTTGGTTATCTTGAAATAAATGTCCCATTTCTTTAATATATAACTAAAAATCTATAAATGTCATCACATAATTAGATTAATTCATTTAAAAAGTGTTAGAAAAAGTAACAGGAAAAGAATGAGGACATGGATAATTGAATCGACAGACTTAAAAATAGCATATATAGTTCGTTCATGACCAGTTTCTACTTCAACTTGTCCTTATATTAAAGAAGGTGGTCCAAACCAATTTGCTTATCAATTTGGCTGACCATTTTTGTAAACATAACAGTGTCATCCAAGAAAATGTACAATTTCCATACAGATGAATATGACATGTGAGGAGACATTTGGAATCTTGATTTGAATTATATTAATTTCTTTTCAACACGCATCAAATACTACCATACATATTGAGAGATGGTTATTTCAAACTATTAATATGTTTATAATTTAGTTCGGACGGACGAACTGCTTTGAATGTAATATATAAAACAGTTATGTAACCGAGACCCTTTCTCTATTCGACTTCTTTGCCTGTCTTTTCATGCACTGTTTACAACTTCATTATCTGGTTTGCGTAGTTCTAAGATAAGACTGGTTCTGAACAAGCACTCCTATATAAATATATATCTCTATATATATATATATATATATATATATATATATATATATATATATATATATTATATATATATAGGGGAAGGTTCATTGGGGAACACTAAAAAAGTGGGGAACAGCGGGGAACCGACTCAAACGAACTCCGATTGGACTCATTCCAGCGGCGTTGAAACCGGCTCATCGAACCCTAACTAGGGTCTCTTAACCCTAAATCCTAGCTCCTAAACTCTAAACCCTAAAGCTAAAAAATAAGGCTAAAACCTAAGCTAAACCCTAAAGCTAAACCCTAAAAGCCAAACCCTAATATATTTAGGGTTTAGGGGTTATGATTTAGGGTTTAGGGTTAAGAGATCCTAGTTAGGGTTCGACGAGCCGGTTTCAACGCCGTTGGAATGAGTCCAATCGAGTTCGCTTGAGTCGGTTCCCCACTATTTTAGTGTTCCCCGATAAACCTCACACTATATATATATATAGGGGATGGTTCAAATGAAAACCACTTTTATTGTGAAACTCGAAAACTAACTAAAAAAAGCCTAAAAAACACACCAAAATTTTTTTTTTCAAAAAAAAAAATATTTTGTATTACACATGTGCAGTACAATTTTTTTTTTTTTGAAATTTTTTTTATATACTAAAAGTGGCGAAAATTGATATGCAAAAAAAAAATTGGTATGTTTGTTTGGCTTTTTTAATTAGTTTTCGAGTTTTCACAATAACTAATGATTTTCATTTGAACTTTCCCCTATGTATGTATAATAAAATAAAAAGGATTTGATTGTTTTTTTATTCCGAAACTTTTGGGATGTGCTGTTTTGGAGATGAGTTAGGCCATCAAGCATATCTGGAGCAAGTATAAAGAGGGGATAAGTGGTAAGTAGATCTCACACTCAAACTCAAATATCACAACCATTACTAGCTATTGAGCAATAATGGATGTTGAGAAAGTCTTCCACATGAATGGTGGGCTTGGTGAACATAGCTATGCCCAGAATTCATATCTTCAGGTAACACATACCTAACATCTAATCTAATCTATTCTGTTAAACAATGCAAAGATTATTAATCACTTTGTAATATTTAAGTGTTGTCTGTCAAAATAGATTGTATGTTTACATAATGATGTTTTAATCAATAGTTAGTAACGAATTATAATATTGTTCAAGGGGTGTTTAAATTGCCATATTTTTAGGGTTTTGTCGTCTTATAATAATTTATAAAAATTTGATAAATTTATTTAGAAGTATATGAGTTTATCAACTTTGATTTTTACAAATCATAAGCTCAAGATGATAAGTTTAAGAGTCGTTAAATTTTCACTAAACGACAGTTGAAATGACGTTTTTGCTGAGTACGAGTTGTTGTTAAACAGAAAAGAAGGCCACTTCGTTGAATATTACTAAAATTATTATAGTGGTGTGATGGAGGTGTAAGGTGTTCACCAACCTTTTTTTGTATGTCAACTTGTAAATTTGTAAATTTGTAATTTTGTATTGACTTTGATAGATTCAGAAACCCTACTTAATCATGTTGAAAAAGTTGGAGTTGGACTCTTTAACACTTGCATAGTTATTAATAAATGGATTAGCCATTTAACACTTATATATAGTTATTAATAAATGAATTAGCCATAATAATATTTGTATCGGCTAGGTTGTATGACTAGTGTCATTAATATTCATAGCTCAACAAAAAAGTAATGTAAGATCAAAATTAAGTATAAAAAAAGACAAAAATAATACTAGACAACATTTAAAGTTTTAAACAAAGAAAACAGTTCAACATGATGAAATCGGTTCGTCAAATGAAACGACAAGTTTATCATATAAGTTTCCGGGTTAAATTCTCATTAACTAAGCCAATTATCCCCAATTTACATGGCCCGCCCCTAAGGGGGCAGGGTGGGTGATGACCAAGAGACTGATCTCCCGTGGGGTCATATGTTATTTTAAGCACAATAAACACGAAAACTCGTTTTAAAGTAAGCTTGTTACTCTTTTATTCATCAATTCCCATTAGTAAAGTTTAAATCAGTTTATAATTATAATTGGTCTACTCGTTTTCTTACTCTCGCGAGGCCTAAATTTATTTGAGAATTCTTGGCACTGCCAAATGCCAATATACCTTTTTTTTTCTTTAATCTCATAATGTACCAGAAATTTTGTCACCCAAAAAAGGGGAATTGGCCTGTAATAATCCCACCTAGACCTTATTGGCCATTAATAATCCCACCTCAGAATATTCCCCCCACCAGTCCCACCTTACAACTATTTTTCCTACAATGGTCCCCCGTTAAAAAACCTTAACGGAGTTAAGTTTTTTTCCAAATTACAAACAGATTTTTAAGGGCTTTTGATCAGAACGATGAAACAAGTCCATTGATGTAAAACTTACTTCGAAATGGTGCTCCAAGTGACTTGATTTTGGTTAATTGGAAATTTAAACACCCGAATTGAAGCGCCGTTTTCATTGTTTGGAGCACCGTTTCGAGGCAAGTTTTACATCAATGGACTCGTATCGTCATTCTAATCAAAAGCCCTAAAAAATCTGTTTGTAATTTGGAAAAAAAGCTTAACTCCGTTAAGTTTTTTTAACGGGGGACCATTGTAGGAAAAATAGGTGAAAGGTGGGACTGGTGGGGGGAATATTCTGAGGTGGGATTATTAATGACCAATAAGATCTAGGTGGGATTATTACAGGCCAATTTCCCCCCAAAAAATTAACTCTGTATTTCAATTAATTAACTACAGTCACAAAACAATTAATGTTTAGAGTTTCTAAAATTAGAGGCGGTTTAGTGAGTGGCTTATTTATATGAAACTTATAAATTTGTATGTTTTTTTTTTTTTTTTTTTTTTTTTTTTTGTGCATAGACTAAAGTTATAAACTAATTTACATTAAAAGTTATTTTGTTAATTTTTCTTACAAATTAACGTCAACGATGATATAGATACAAAGTAGGAAGACATATTATAAACATATAATATAACACTTATGCTATATATTTGTGTGTAGAAAAAAGGTTCAGATATGGTGAAACACATAACACTCAAAAGCCTTGAGGAAACCTACGTTTCTACAACACCAGAAAGCTTAGGCATAGCCGATCTTGGCTGTTCTTGTGGCCAAAACACCTTATCAACCATCAGAGAAATGGTCGAAGCCATCGACAAAACCACCTCAAACATCCCACCACCCGAGTATCGTATCTACCTTAACGATCTTCCGACCAATGACTTCAATGCTGTCTTCAAGATCCTGCCTGACTTTTACAAGCAGTTGAACATGGATCGGTGCCAAAAGCACGAATCAAGTGTCTTCATCGCGGGTTATCCGGGCAGTTTTTATGGTAGATTGTTTCCGGACAAATGTCTTCACTTCATCTACTCATCTTACAGTTTGCATTGGCTCTCTAGGGTAAGTGTTGTATTTTCTATCAGGAATGGAACCCGTAGGGGTCAAGAGGGCCCGTTGACCACTGCTGTAGGAATTTTGAATATAAAATTTGACTTTTTAAATAAAAACATGAGTAGGACCCATTTAGATGATCCGTTGACCTCTGCTCACCAAAATTTATAGGAATTTTGAACGTAAAATTTGACTTTTTAAAATAAGAACATGAGTAGGAATTTACTCGTCTTACAGTTTGCATTGGCTCTCTAGGGTAAGTGTTAAATTGTCTATCGGAGGTGGAATTAGTGGGGTCAATAGGGGTCCGTTGACCTCTGTTGACTATAAAATTGAGTTTTTTAATAAAAAAATGAGTTCTACCCCTCTAGTTATTACCGGTCAGAAAGGAACTTTATGATCACCCCGACTAAAAGTTATGATTCCGTCATTGTTGTCTATGCATTTATATTCTAACTAACTTGTTAGTTAAAAGCAACAACTTTTATATATGACAAATGTATTTGCTCGTTTAGATTCCTCCGGGTCTTTATGACAAGGAAGGTAGATCGATTAACAAAGGTAAATTTTACATCTCCAAATCGAGCTCGCCAGAAGTCTCAAAAGCGTATTTCAATCAATTCCAAGAAGATTTTACGTTGTTTCTGCAATCAAGGTCAAAAGAACTGTTGTCTGGAGGTCGGATGGTGCTTATTTTGTTAGGAAGGAGAGATCGAAGCCATGTTGATAGGGGCAACTCGATCCTATGGGAACTTCTTTCACGGTCATTTGCCACCTTAGTCTCTAAGGTACACTATAACTTTTCGTATAAATGGTCTGGTTAAGTGTATGGGTGTTTACAGTACGGTTTTAATAGTGTTAAGGTAAGCTAGTTGTTACTAACGATCTAACTCTATTTTGGTTTTACGGTTTGGGCATAATTATTAGGCATTGATGATAAAAAATACATAACATATGACCAAAATAAAGAGGCAATTTTGAAAGGTTGTCCATGAAACAAAACCGATGACGATTCATGAACGCGTCTAGTTAAGATTGTCCCGAACTTAAATTTATTTTGGGTCATGTAGGGAGAAGTTAAGCAAGAAAAGGTGGACGAGTATGATGCTCACTTTTATGCACCCTCGAGGAATGAAATTGAGGATGAAGTAAAGAAAGAAGGGTCTTTTGTAATGGACCGGTTTGAAATGTTCGAAATTGAACACCGCTCGGGTCTCTATACGAGTCATGGAACCGAAGTGGCGAGGACCATTCGAGCGATTCAAGAGTCGATGCTTTCCCAACACTTCGGAGAAGAAATCCTTGACAACTTGTTTGAAGATTATGGAAATTTGATTGATGAAGAAATGGCTATAGAAGATATTAAGCCCATAAGTTTTATTGTTGTTCTTAAAAAGTTATGATTTTAAAGAGATGTAGGCATTATTGCAAGTGTATGTAGCATGTATGTTAGCGTGAGTAAGTTATATTTGTATTATATGTTATATACAGTTTATATTTTATGTAATTTTTTTTTGAACGGCAAATTTGGATCCCTGACGGACCACTGGAGTATCATCGTGCCACCAGCGGAACCACCCGATCATATCCATCTCCACTAGGCATAATGTCTATACACCAATTCAGGAGTAAACCCAATAAATATGGGAAAACCCTCCTTGTGAGAATCGAACCCAGGACCTATTAGTTCCAAAGTTTTATCCCACCCCCAAGATGCCACTAGGTTATAAAGCCATGGGCGGGCTATGTAAATTTTCTTATATGAGTATTTTATAACCGTTGTATTTTAAAAATAAAGCATAAAATGGGCCAGCTCGATGTGCCTTAGCACTTTAGCTGGGCTTCGGCCTTAGCTTCTTGCCTCCTTAGCCGGGCGTGGAGTGGACCCATAATCCCCTAACCCATCTACTTGGCCCAAAAAAAGGTAATTGGTTATTTCTATTATTTCTAAAACTTAATGCATAATATCCATCTTGTTATGAAACTAGAGAAAGAACAATAGAGAGAAAGCTATGATATTACATTGAATAATATGTTTTACATTGAGATACAATAGAGGTATATATATGATTACAAAACTTGAAGAAGAGACTAATCTATTTTTAGTGTTGATAACCATAATAATAATATATTTATAACACTCCCCCTTGGTTATCAACTTGATACGCTTGGAGATGTTGCCTTGTTAAAAATCTTGCCAGAAAAACCCAGTGGGACAAAACGTTAGCTAAGGGAAAAATAGTGCAGCGTGTATCGTCTCCCCCTGATACTTCTGGAGCATGTACGTTGCCTGATTAAAACCCTTACTAAGAAAACTCAATGGGATAAAACTTAGTGAAGGGAAAAAGAGTGCAACTTGTGTAAAACTCCCCCTCATTATGATATGTATCATTTAAGTAACAGGTGCCAATCTTCTATGAAAGTTGCTGAAAACTTTTGTAGTAAATAATTTTTCGTTTGATCTATTGATGTACAATCCTTCAATGAACGTTGATGTGTGATCTTCATGTGAAATTTTAAATGTCTCCTCTTGTAAACAGATACCATATCCATGAATGTGTTTTGTTATAATCCCTGCATTTACAAAACTAACCAAACTTGTTGATGGGTTAGTAAAATATGAACCCATATCTTTCGTACCTTAAGGGTATAGAAAATATATGTTTTACCCATTACATTATCTCGTCACTCTACACGAGTTATATCTTGCCAATGAATTTAATGATATATGTTTATGTATAACTAGCAAGATATATTAATACCATTTATATTGAACTAGGGTACTTCAGGACCAAGGATCTTTGATTCTTTGATAGAAGATGATAAAATTCATTTTTTCTGTATCAAATATTTGGACATCATTAAATTTACTTAGACCATAAGCTTTGTCCATATGAAAATTTCCATCATTTACTAGATTTATTATGACTGGTGGATAATAATACAAATTTATGTTTTAGAAATCCAACCATAGATTTGCAATACCATATTTCATTTGCAAATTCTTGCTTTAATTAAGCTCATTTTTTTTCTCTTCATGAGATTCAATGACATCAGCATATATTGTAATACTTGTAAACCTCACATTGTTCTTTTAATGAAAACAATGGACCAACTTCACCATATGTATTTCTCGTTTCCGAGCTCACTAGTGAGTTGATTATACCACATTCGATTCGACTATTTTAGTGCATACGTATTTTATCAACTTCATATAGTATGTTTTTCAGGTTTTGGTATCAATGCTTTTAGCCTTATCAATCCATGAGGGAAGTTTTTCCATCTTACCCAAATATGCAGGTTTTGGTATCAATGTTCTTCAGGTTTTGGTATCAATGCTCACTCTTCAAGAGTTTTGCTACATAACCTTCGCTGATTGCTTGTGTGCATGTTTAACCTTGGATGAAACCTGCTCATAATCATCTGCACACGAGTGAGTATCGACAACTTTACCCTTCAATTTAGGTTCAGTTTGCTTGAGAGATGGGTTTTCCTCTTGTTTTTCTTTAACATCATGTGAAGAATTCCCTTTTTTAGTTTTCTTCTTGCGTGGTTTTCGGTTTTTACGTGACCGCTTTTTCTTGAAAGGAGCAGATTCTATAGACTTTGCTTCATTAGAAACAGTATCTTCAGAATCTGATCCTTTAGGATCGAGAATTGAGTCAACTGTTGAATTGATTTCTATGGATCCCTTTTCTTTAGAATCCATGTTCTCAGGAGTTTCGGCAAAATTGGTTTCCATAGATATTTCTTCTTCAGTTTCATCAGTTGAATTTATTTCCATGGATCCCTTTTCTTCAGACTCCATGTTCTCAGGAATTTTTACAGGGTTGGTTTCCACAGATATCTCTTCTTTAGTTTCATCAATTACTGAGTTTCTAACATCAGCTGGTTCTGGTTTCTCAGATGATGAGCAGTCTATGTTGAAACTGTTTGGCTCTCTTGGGGCGTTCCACTGCTTGATTCTGAGTGTTCATCACATTCAGAATCTTCAGAAGCGCTATGTTCATTATCTGATGTACCAGAATCTGCAACTTGATTGTCAGATTCATCAGATGATCCCTGCTTATCAACCTCTTCATTCACACAATCAAACATATCAATTTTATCAACTTTATCATGTTCAGAGGTTTCTGATGTATCAGTTGATGTTTCAGGCACACTAGAATAGTTGTCTAAATCACCTGTTCAGATTTCTGAGTCACTTGAACAGGTGTTTCAAGTTTATCAGTCAATACATCAGATTTCCCTGTTAAAACATTATCATCACAATCATAATCTAAAAACACAACACCAGAATTATCAGTTTTAGTAGGAATACCCTGAGACTCAGCAAACCAAGACATAACAGAGTTCTAAATGTAAAGATCGTGTTTGGCACATAAGGAAGCATCTGAATCATCAGCAACATCAGCAACGTTTGAATGTGGTTCATCATCCACTTCAGACTGCTCTTCAACTATCACTGATTCTGCACATGAACTAAAACAGTTAATATTGTCTACAGAATTAAAATTTGACAAATTTTCTTGGGACTCCTCAGTTGACATCTTTACTGGTTCTTTTTCATTTTCTTGTTCTGACTCACCAACTGATTCATTTAAACAATTTTTATCTGAATCCATGTTCTTAACAAAACTCATGGGCTTTTGAAAATCAGTGGGTCTGGCATTCGTTGGTCTAGAAGGCTCCCATGGAACATAATCACTTGGTTTACCATAAATCATTTTTATCATAATTTTCTAGTTCTTGTTCAGTAGTAGGCATTCTTGAGTAATTATGATTATATGGCGGTGGAACCTTGTTGTAGCCTAAAGCCTTTCCCTTGTTTTCTTTGAACGCGAGTTGCACATTGCATAGATTACGAACAGTGTCACTGGAAGTATCAAACTTCGTTATGTTCAACTCGTTTTGTTTGTACTTCCCAGCATGGTTGTAAAAGTCCCGCCTAGGCTCTGAGTACTCCCCGAGTACTCGCTACAAGGTAGGCTGCCGAGGCACGAGTACTGTTCTCCCAGACCAATTACTCCCCGAGTAATCTCCGCCTAAGCCGAGTACTTCCCAAGTACTCCCGAATCCGACTAGGGAGCGCCTAGCGACTTTTGCAACCATGCTTCCCAGTAAGAAGTTCCAGCTCAGCTCTCATAGAATCGCATTCTAAAGTTTTTACAATAAGTCTGTGTTTATAGTCATAAACCCAGCATTGATGTTGATTTACGTCTCGATGGAGTTGAGCTATATCCTTCTTAACTACGTCAATCTTTTCATAGAGAATCTTATTGTTCTCTCGAAGACTGGTGCACTTTGCCATGACACTGTTGTAATCATCCATCATTTTAGAGTTGAATACCCTAAGTTGTGCAACCTTATTCCTGCAAGGTTCAGCACACAACAGATAGTTAACCGTGTCAATGAGTGATCTTGATTCGTCTGGCTGAGTTAGGGCTTTAGACATCTTCGAACACTTTGCAATCAAACGATCCCGCTTCGTGTACCGTACCTCAAAACTTGTTAAAACTTTTTCACAAAAACCAACAAACCCCCCCCCCTTTTAAAAGAAATTAGATATTTAAAATTCTAATCATTTTTTTAAAGTTTTCTATATATATATATATATATCAACTTTTAATAATCTAATTAAATTTTTAATTTTTAATATTTTATATGTAAATCTTTTTTTTAATTTAATTTAATTTTAAAATAAAAGAATATTATAATTATATATTTTTAATAAAAACTTTTATAATAAATATTAATGATAAGTAATGATTACCTAATGATTAATATTATTAATATAATGATTATTATTATTATTATAATTATTATTAATTAAAAAAACTTGAAATGATCAAAATAACAGCGATCCTGATCTTCTTCGTAACCCTAATTCAGAACCGCCGTCAACGTCAAGAATCGTCTTTTTCGTTCGATTATCAGCGACAATAGCAACGAAGGAGATTAACAGCGGAGGAACGGTGATGTTGGGTAGACAAAGTCGTGGCGGTGACCGGAGTGTTACGACGGAGAATGTGACGACTGGTGGTGGCTATGGAGAAGATGATGGCAGGTTGTTGAACTGAGAATAATGTGTCGCAGGTGGTGATGACGATGGTGGTTGCCGGAGGAGGTACACGGAGGAGGTTGTTGAACTTAGATTTTTTTTTACTTTTTAGAATTTTTTTTATTTTTTAGAATTTTTTTGATTTTTTGATTTTTTTTTTGATTTTTTAGAATTTTTTTGGATTTTATTGATTTTTTAGATTTTTTTTTTGGATTTTTTAGATTTTTAGATTGTTTTTGATTTTTTTAGACTTTTTTTGGATTTTTTTGAATATAATTTTTTGATTTTTTAACATTTTTTTTGATTTTTTTATAATTCTTTTGATTTTTTAGATTTTTTTATTGATTTTTTTGATTTTTTATAATTTTTTGGATTTTTTAGAATTTTTTTTAGATTTTTTTTTATTTTTTAGAATTTTTTGGATTTTTTAGATTTTTTTTTATTTTTTAGAATATTTTGATTTTTTAGAATTTGTTTTTAATTTTTTTATTATTTTTAAATTTTTTATTATTTTTAAATTTTTTATTATTTTTAAACAAAGAACGACGGGAGAGTACTTCGGCAGCGATTGGTGAAGTCGCAGTTGTGAATAAATATCTACGAGTAGTAATTAGTTTAGTGATTTTATATCATAACCATCCTGACCCGCTTGGGTTTTATCTCATACCCATCATGATCAACTCTTTTTTTTTTATCCACCACTTTATAACTCATCCTAATCTAATGACTAATTTTGTTTGGCCAATTTTAACCCATATTATAATTTAAAATACCTATATTAACCCAAAATGGAATAGATAAGCTTGTTTTGCCATGTCTAATATTTCGTACAATTTTCAAACACCTTTTACACTCACCCGTCGCAAATATGTTGTTTGAGAACAGAGCTTAAAAACATATACTAAACCTTTTGTTTTTGTCTTGACATTATTTATAACATTAATATGTTGTTCACGTCACATATATCATTGGTTAATGTTTTTGGTAGGGGTGAGCAAGAAAACCGAAATAACCGAACCGTAACCGAATAATCGAAATAACCGAACCGAAAAAAACCGAACCGAAACAAAAACCGACGGTTCGGTTTTCGGATTTTTAATAACCGAAAATTTCGGTTCGGTTTTCGGATAAACGTTTTCAATAACCGAAAAAAACCGAACCGAACCGATAAGTTACAATCCATATATTTTTATGTTTAAGTTTAAACTGTTTAAGTGTTTAACCCAATGCTAGTAGAAAATGTTAATTTTATTCTTGAATGTAAAGTGTTTATAATAAAAACATTATAACTGAAATGATTTATTATTACCTATAAGATATAACAAAATTTAATATAAAAATTAAATTTTATAAAACTTTGAAGAAACATAAAAATATATTAGAAGGTTAGGTTTATGTAAACAATACTAATTAAAGAGGTGAACTATAATAACTTAAATATAAACATATAAAAAGATTGTTATAATATAAATTATACTTTTTATTTTTTGAATCTTACATAATTTTGTTCCAAAAACCGAAATAACCGAAAAACCGAACCGAACGGACATAAAAACCGAAAAACCGAAACCGAAAAAAACCGAAACCGAACGGTTTTAAAACCCAAAAACCGACATTTCGGTTTCGGTTTTGATTTTACCCAAAAACCGAACCGAACCGAACCGTGCACGCCCCTAGTTTTTGGTTGGTGAGGTTGTAAAACTAAAATCACAAATTTGACAAGGTTTTAAATTTTATTCAATTATTATTTCAATAACAAAACAATTATACCTACCAATTCAAACCATAAACAAACCCTAATTTCACAATTTCCATCATTTGATTTGTTTCATCAAAATTCAATCCATCATTACCCACAACCCTACACTCAAGTTAATCGCACAAACTCGATAAAGTTGATTATCAGATAATCTTTTTCAGTTTTTGTTCTCAAGTCAACATCTACATGCTCAATTACTAACCGCTCACTCTATAGCTCAAATTATCCCTAATCTATGCTGATGAACCTACTTGTTCTGATTAATCTATGTCTCCATCTGCAGTGGTGTGCTTCATAGCCCCACCACCGGTTTCTAACCCACTTCGTAAGTTGGTTAATTATCGGCGATTTTTAACCGGCCTTGGTTTTTGTACCTTTAAGTTGAGAGAAAAAAAGATTGTTTGTGGGAATTCTTTCTGGGTTTGTAAGAGGATGGCTGCAGGGAGTGATGAACATGTTGCTCCTGCAGTTTCTGCTTTGGAACAGGAAGCTTTGATTGAAAATGGTGGTGTGGCATTTCATCAAACACTTGGTGGGCTGCACGCTGTTGTTAATCTTCTGGTGGGTATTGTTGTTGTTTCTTTCTTAATTTTGAATTTCTCAACAGTTGTTTACAGAAAGTTTATGTTTTGACTTTTGGGTGTCAAATTGATTAGAGAATTATATCTGTTTACTGAATCAATACAAGCATTCAGGTAGCAACAATATCCAAATGCACCCAGTAAATATTTTTACTAAATAATGGTAGGGTCTCGGGAGGGTGGGTCGAGGGCAAACCTTTCCTCTATCGCAGGAGACACAAGGGCCGCTTCCATTAAGACCCCGGCTCAATTTTGTTGTTGCTATTTGGTATATGTATAGGATTTCTTTGTTGTCATTGTGTTGTTGGCTAAGGTTAAAGCAACAAGAAAAAAATGTTTTAAATAAAATTAAGAATTTTCACATCTTATATATATGGTGATACTAAAACATTCATAATCAATATCCCGCCGTAACGCGTGGGCTGGTGTCAACTCGTGTATATACAAAGTATAAAAATTACTAGGCAAATTGGAAATAAATAATCCCACCTAACTCAATTTGGCCGATAATAATCCATAGTCAGTTATTGGCCAAAAATAATCCGAACTGGTCAATTTTTTTTAGGCAAATTGGAAATAAATAATCCCAACTCACTGTTATTGGCCAATAATAATTCCAACTCATTTAATCACCAATAATAATCCGAACTATTCACTTTTGTTTGTAAAATACTCCCATATTAAACAAACACTAACTAGGTTAAAATATTGCTGATGTGGCTTAACATGTGTGAACTGACGTGGCTGGTTAACATCTTACCTGTGTATAAAATGATTATCAGCCTCATTTGCACACACAATCGCACTCTCCTTCAAAACTCTAATTCTACAAATTGGGCAAATACAGTCGATTGTGTGTGCAAATGAGGCTGATAATCATTTTATACACAGGTAAGATGTTAACCAGCCACGTCAGTCCATACATGTTAAGCCACATCAGCAATATTTTAACCTAGTTAGTGTTTTTTTAACGTGGGAGTATTTTACAAACAAAAGTGAATAGTTCGGATTATTATTGGTGATTAAATGAGTTGGGATTATTATTGGCCAATAACAGTGAGTTGGGATTATTTATTTCTAATTTGCCTTTTTTTTAAAATAGTCCGCCGTTAAAATAGCTTAACGGATTTAAGTTTTTTTCCGAATTACAAACCGATGTTTTAGGGCTTTTGATCAGAACGAGGATACAAGTCGATTGATGTAAAACTTACCTCGAAATAGTGCCCCAACCCACGAAAACGGTGCTTCAATTCGGGTGTTTAAACTTCCAATTAACAAAAATCAAGCCATTTCGAGGTAAGTTTTACATCAATCGACTCGTATCCTCATTCTGATCAAAAGTCCTAAAACATCGGTTTATAATTCGGAAAAAAACTCAACTCCATTAAGCTATTTTAACGGCGGACTATTTTACAAAAAAAATTGACCAGTTCGGATTATTATCGGCCAATAACTGACTTGGGATTATTATCGGCCAAATTGAGCTAGGTGGGATTATTTATTTCCAATTCGCCAAATTACTAAGGTTACTAATAATAGTGATAGGCTACCGATAATTAAAAGTTGTTGTAGAGCTAAAAGTTAGCAACACTGTCGTGTGATTGAAAAACGTAGGATATTTTTCTTTAATCCCAATTGAAACAAAAACCAAATTTGAAAAACACCATGCTTGTAAGAATGATTCATCTTACACAATGCATGCATGTCGAGGACAATGTGTCTTGTTTACGCTTAGAATTTCTTGTTCACACATCATCTTTTCTTGACGCGAATTAGTGTTGGTCTTTTATGTTTGAGATAGCAAAATCTTATGGTTATAAAACTGATTGCAGAGTAAATGGATTGTTGCTGTAACTTTCGGTGGACTTCTTTTGTTGAGGCACGATGCTCTTGCATTATGGGCTGCAATGGGGTCCGTTATAAACATGGTGCTATCAGTCACTTTAAAGAAGATTTTGAAGCAAGAACGGCCTGATTCTAGATTGAGTTCAGGCCATGGGATGCCATCTTCTCATGCTCAAGCCATCTTTTATGCTGTTTTATTTGTTATCCATTCAGGTAATATCCTTTCCGATTCAAACAACCATTGTGGTTTAAATCTAATCGTTCATTGTGTTTCATAAAGTTTTTTGTGCTTGTTATGACAGTCTTCAAATGGCAAGGATCCGGTGGAGTTGCAGCTATCCTTAGCTTGTTTGTTGTAGCGATTGGCTCTTATTTTGTATGTACAAATGCACTCTTATTTTGGTTCTTCGTTTAGTCATAACGTCTCTGAACTGTAAGATAGAAAAATATTAGCAATAAAGGAAGCGGGTCAAAATGGTTGAAAGACGCCTTAAGTGTTAAGTACTTGCAACTACTCCAATAAATGTTGTCTAGCTAATCCGATCTTTATCCATTTTGACCCACTTGTAAAAGTATGTGTTTTGACCCTAACAAATTTTGACATGTAATCGAGTCGAGCTGAGCCAGGTTGAGCTTGAGCTCGAACGTAAATGAGCCAGCTCGGATTGGCTTGTCTATTTAACCGAGCTGAAATGTCGAGCTCGGCTCGTAAAATATTCGAGCCAGCTCGAGCCGGCTTGTTAATTTTTGGATTTTTTCTCTCTTTTTTACAAATATTGATAGCATAAAAAATATAAAAACAATTACACATATGTTTATATGTATTGTTTTTATTTTTCTAATATTTTAAAGACCGAAAGGCATATCAAAAGTATTATATGTATAATTTTGGTTTATTTTCCCGTATTTTTATATGTTATTGATTAATTAAACTTAAAATGTTAACACCTCAACCCCGTCCCACGTATTTTTTATTTCAATACATTTAGAACTAAAATTAATCTATGTAAAATAAAATAATTCGAGCCGGCTAGCGAGCTCACGAGCCGAGCCAAGCCTAGCTCGAGCTCGCGTGCATGCACAACGTTTCAAGCACTTCTCTGATTCGAATATATTTTTATGTGCAGTCATGGCTACGAGTGTTACAACGTTATCACACGACACTCCAAGTCGTCGTGGGAGCAATCGTGGGGTCTGTTTTTGCAGTCTTATGGTTTTGGGCATGGGAAGCGGCTGTTCATAGAGCATTTGATTCAAGTCTGCTAGTTCGAATCCTTGTTACTATTGGAGCTGCAGGTTTCACTTTAGGATTTATTTCACATGTTATTCAACATTGGTTGAAAGGTGAAGATTAATGGGCTTCTACAATTTATTGGTAGGTTGAAATGATCCAAAGATTGTACTGTTACTTTCACATTTATTTGTTAACTAGATGGAAGTCCCTGCCGCGATGCGGCCGGGGGCTTACAAAATAAGACATGACCAAAAACGCGTTATGACTTGGGGCGTAAAACTATGCCAAGTAGCACCAATGCCACACCACCGTCATCGTCTTAGCGACCATCAACACCATAAAAGCTCGTATTAAAATAGAATAAACAACGGAAAATAAATCGAACGAAAATCTCAATCACATTTTGGTGTTTTGTTTTTAGAGTCAAATCTCAATCGCACCTTATTTGCTGGGAAAAAAATCGCGCATTATTTCAAAATGTAAAGTCTTTATGTCTTTCCAATCTTATTACTTTTATGAGTGTGTAGGTATGTGCTTACATTCCTTACTATGTTTCTCCTTTGTAGTAATTCATGTATATTTCTTAGGGAATACGCAACATGTGTCTCAGGCTGTAAGAAACTTTAAGATAACCCTCAACCTTCCAGTATTGCAATACATCCCTCAACTTTTTGAGGCCATGAGTACTTCCCTCTAGATATATGACATTTGGATACATTTTATCTCAAGTTATTCGATATTCTGATTTCTTTTGGATAACCTCTTGGATCTTATTTAAATGAATTTTTTAATAGTTTTTAACTTTTACTTTGAGGGAAACCCAATGGATACTAAGTATATGTAGTTTCCTAGATGTACTCCACTAAGCTAGCTGTTTTCAATTAAATTAAATTTATTATACATTAATGATATCTTATTTAACCTATTAGATTTATTAAAGAGTTAAATGCCATTTTAGTCTATGTGGATTGAGCCATTTTGTCAACTTAGTCCAAATGTTTCATTTTTTGCATGTGAGTCCAAAACGGTTTTATCGTTGCCATTTTAGTTCACGGGGTTAACTTCATCCATTACTTTTGTTAACGAGAAGGGCAATTTGGTGATTTTATATGGCCGAATTGTTCTTCTAGTTAACAGAATTACATATAAAATGATCGAATTGCCCTTCTCGTTAACAAAAAATGGATGAAGTGAACACAGTGGACTAAAATGGCAACGATGAAACCCTTTTGGACCTACAGGTGAAAAATGAAACATTTGAACTAAACTGCAAAAATGGTCCGAACCAGAAGGACTAAAATGACATTTAACTCTTTATTAAATTTCAATCTAACAATTTTTATCTTTTATATTTGTTGTAAACGATATTTTAAAAGTGACAACGTTTAATTTATTTTTCATTTACATACTAACGTCATTATAAAAAAATGGTCATGATTATAAAGTTTGAAATTTCATATATATGACAATCTTACATCGTTCAGAATCATGTCATGCAAACACAACCATTTTAGCAATCTCATTATTCAATACAACTCCCACACCACAAAACCAACCGATTTCATCTCAACCCTTCTCTATCCACACCCATCTCTAATTTAGTTGTTAATTTATTTTTTATATTAGAAGGTAAAGGACTTGCATCAAGAAGCTGTGAGCCTAGCAGACAAAATTAGACAGAAAAATTTTTAAATCTAAAGGAACCCATTTAACCATTATAATGCGAGTTCTTTATTTCTTGGTGGTCTCTATTCAATAAAATTGTGATATTGGTAAGTCTTCAAGACCAACATGTTATATTTTTCAATTTTTGATTTTAAGGTATGAAAAGAAATTGATAGCATGCTTATTAGTTACATGGTTTCCACTTTCCATTAAACTAAACTATACTTGATTCAAATTTGTTCGTCACTTTTCCTTCAAGATACAAACTTTTCTGTTTGTGTGTTTCGGTGAGATAACAAATATGACTAATGGTTCACCCCAATGGATTTCACTTTTAATTTCATCATCAACTTCATTCACAAATTCAATCAAACCTCCTCATCATCAACGTCAGAAGACACAAAGTTGAAAATCGTTTATTGTTTGTTTAGAAGTTTTGTGAGCGTGTTGATCAAAAAATCACACAAAGGAATGAAAACCAAAATGAAAATCAAAACTGAAAAATTAGGCTCAGAGTTGGCGAAAAGTGGTTGCAGGTTCAAACCCATGTTCTCAAACAGTTGATGGGCTACACACTCTTGTTCATCAGTTGGTTGGTATGGTTGTTAGTCTTTTGAAAAGATGATCTTTTGATCCAAGTTGATGTTTGTATTGTGTCATGAATTGATTGCAGAGTAAATGGATTGTTATAGTGGTTTAATTTCATCCTTTGAGGCATGATGCATTCACTTTTTGGGCTACTTTCGGGTTCCTGTTGAATATTATACACTTTGAAGTGGAGTTTATAACAAGAACGACCAATTTCTGGACTGAGTTCAGGTCCCGGAATGCCATCTTTGCACGCCGAAACCCTCTTTTACATCGCCGTATTAGTTATTCTGGCATGTAACATTCTTTTCGACTCGTCCATATTCAAACTGCCATTAAAATTGTCTTGCGAGCAAAATTCAAGAATATTAATATGTTTTATTTTCCTTTTAAACCGTCACATAATGTGTTTTGGGGGGGGGGGGGGGGGGGGGGTATTGCACGGACCTCCCGGCCGCTGGATTGATCCCACTCCACAAGCTAGCAACGTCCCAATGCTGCCTGGCGGTGAATACCCCATCTCGAGCTGAGTCCGTTTCCCTCTGGGAAGAAGGTGGCAGAATACCCCCTGCCTGGACTCGAACCCGGGTCTCTATGAAGAGTAGAGGTGGGACTGGCCAACTGGGACACCCCAGTTGGTTGTCACATAATGTGTTTTATGCTCGTTTTGACAGCGGTCAAACCGTGACATAGGGTATGTTTGGCATGGAGCTTTTAGGAACTTCTAGCTTTTAGTTTTTATGAAAAAAGCTCATACTCAATAAAAAGACTTGTTTGGTTGAAGGGGCTTGAAGCTTTTAGGTTATGAGCTTGAAGCTTTTGGTTGAACGCTCCTACTAGTAGCGTTTAGAAGGAGCTACAAGCTTTTAGGAAAAAAAATGACTATTTTAACCTCTAAAGATAATAAATTTTTTAATGCACAAACTTTTTAAATATTTAGTTATGTCCATTTTGGTCATTTTATTAAAAGCTCCAGCTACTCTCCCAAACACCAAATATATCTAAAAAGCTACAGCTACCAGCTTCCAGCCACCAGCCATCAGCTAGTTTTACCAAACATACCCTTAGGGTGCTTGCCGTGACACTTGGTTCTTTTTTATATTATACTAGGCTATTGCCCGCGTTACACGCGATTTCAACCAAAAACTGATTATTTATGTTCAAAATTTAATACTATGTAAAAACACATATATTGGAAGACAAAAAAAAATTATTCAAATCCCGAAAAAAAACTTCCTTGTAGACCATATTAGTTGTTTTATTTGTTACATTCTCATCTTTATCTAGTATAAGCAACTTGACACCGGCTCTGCTTTTGACTCTTGATAATGCAACATAAAGTTGACCATGTGAGAAAACTAGATATTTGAGATACAATCCAGCCCTTGATAGAGATTGTCCTTGACTTTTGTTTATAGTCATAGCGAAGCATACAGATAAAGGGAACTGTCGTCGTTAAAACTTGATAGGAATTCTTTTATCTGATGGTGTCAAACTGATTCGTGGAATATACGTTTTTGTCCCTACGTTTCCTCCGGATATAATCTCAGCTTCTATAACACGTTTGTAAAGTTTAGTAATACGTAATCTCGTACCATTGGATAAACCATTTTGTTGATTAATATTTCGAAGCAACATTACAGGGACATCGACTTTAAGGACTAATCGATGATTAGGCAAACTGGATATCTTAAGACCATTAAGAACATCAGGAGAATATAGTTTACAGTGTGATGAATCCTTTGCTTGGTCAGTTTGACAAATACTATCTGAGCTCAAATACTCGACTTCTTCACCAGGAAACAAAGGAAGCAATTTTCATTTATTTCTTGTACAACTTCATTTGTTGGTGCCAGTATAGCTCTTTCAGCAAAATAATCTTTACCTTTGTATAGTTGTAGAAGTGAAGGGTATACAAAGTCGATAAAGTCTGACATAGGATCCATAGAGCAGTTAATTAAAAGATCATCAGGAATATATAAAACGACCTCACAATCATCACTATCACAAGTCCTTCCCTCGCCCAACTGAAGCAACCAGTTTGCAAAAGCTTTCGTGTCTTCTATTTCAGATGTGTTGACTCCTATAGTTTACCTCATGTTTTTCGTTAAAGGAAGCACCTTGCAAGTACTCCAAATATAGGACGAAGTGATTGAAGAATTAACGATTTCTTGTGTACTACCATTTGGTATAACCGTAAGTATTTATCTAAAATCACCACCCAACACCATAACTTTACCTACAAAATTCATCTCCGAATTTACTGAATATCAGATTTGAAGATATCTTTTATTGTTCGGTCAAGGGGGTTTGATGAAACAATGGTTAACCGGGCGGGGTTAACACACTGGTCTCGTCAAGAAGGGTTACTCCCTTCCTCTCGAGGATCGCTGGCTGGATCACCTGCCGGTTGATCTCCTGCACAAGGAAACAAACCGTGACTCGTAACAAGGAGGATGGGGTGGGGGGTGCTCCTTGTTACCACTCTCCGGCGTGAGAATCAGTAGTCTGCTTGGGAAGCAAAGTATGATAGTAGTAGTAGTGAGAGAGTTGTGAAGAGATACCTCAAACCTGGTTTGGGGTTGGTATTTATAGCCGAGGAGTGAAGGAGGAGGTGGATGGATAGATTGACGGCATGCTGCACCTTTGCAGGTGTGTCAGACTGTCAGGCATGTCGGCTGTGGTGGTGACGCCCCGTCAGTCTGTCGCTTACGTAGACCTGACAGGCAGCTGCCATTGGTGCTACTTGCTCTGTGGTGTCAGTCCCACTTACTGAGTGCACAGGATGCGGTGCGGGCCGCATCGCTGTTTGCGGTAACTATAGACGTTCCGGCTTCTCACTCTTTGATCAAGAAATACGCGAGATGCAGTGCCAAGCCGCATCGTCGTCCGTGGTGACTGTTGCTGTTATCCAGCTCCCTTGTATTGATAGAAGTGTTCACTGGATGCGGTGCTAGGCCGCATCGCTGTGAACGCTTCCGTTTTCATACACCAGATGCGGTGCCATGCCGCATCGCTATACTGTTCTCATATTCCAGGTGAGTCCTCCTCCATCCTTGGGCAGATTGGATTTAACCAGTGTGTCGGCGCATTCCCGCACAGACACAGGTAGGTTGTTAGCTAGTGGGGGTTTTGATAAGGGTAATGGTCACTCGCGGTCGATGCTGACGCGAGATCTGGGACCATACCCTTCAAGTCCCCCCATTCTGGTGTTGCTGCCATATGCAAGTTGCATGTGGGAGGAGTACTGGACTATGGTGTCTAGAAGGTAGTTTGGAGTCTGGAGAAGATCCTAGGCCATGTAGATGGTCTTTGCTCTTCGTAAATCAAGCTGGAGATCTGGAAGGGTCATGTGATGCCTCTTCCGTACCGGTGAGAACGTTTCGTCTGATGCGAAATTCTCAGCCTCGGGTTGGGTGCCACCTGTTGGTGTGTCGAACCAACCTTCGAGATCTTGCTAGGGGTGTGCACAAACTTCGAACCAACCTCTGAGATGGTGGTTGAAGATGTGCATAAACTTCGAACCAACCTTTGAGGTGGTGAATGAAGAAAAGAGTGGTCTTCAGTAGTAATTGGACATCTAATGATGATCCCTTTTGTGGGGTGTTCATGTTCTTCCAATTAGCTCTCAAGTAACCGCACGTACTTTGCGGTTACCTCGTTGCTTGACATTGTTGGCCACGGTTGGGTGAACAATGTTGGATACTTGCGTCATTGTTGGCCATGTTTGGTCGAACAATGCGAATCTGGATAATGGTCAAATAAACATGGTCATAGGCATGGTAATGCCCACCATTGTTTATTCTATCCGTCTCACAAGTGGGGAAGCAAAGTCATAAGCAGACTTGTTACCGCTGTTTGGCCGCTTGTTGTTCGACGAGATCTCTTACGATCATTGGGGATCTCGTCCGCATCTCTTCCTTAGCCACTTTCCTTCACGATCCAATACCGAGGAGTTTTCCTTGAAGTAGCTTCGTTCATCTATGTGATGACTTAGTTGTGGCTCTTCCGTAGCAACCATTTGCGGAGCTATGGGTGTGTCCGCATCGACTCATGAGTGTCTGCGGTTTTGTCACCCCATACTCGCTTGAACCGAGTGTGTTGCTCGGATGTGGCTCTTGAAGGATCAGGAGTCAGGGTTGCTGATGTGCGTGCACGTACATTCCCCTCCTTCTTTTTGTTGAAGAAGTTGTTTATGCACCCTCTGTGGTTGTGAACCGGACAGGAGGGATTTGAAGCTTGAAGAGAATGAAGGCAATGCGGTTTACCTGTTTCTGAGATGCGGTTCAGTCCAAAGAACAACGCTGGTTCTGAGTATCTGACACACCTGTACGGGCTCGTGTGTGTCATTTCCGCATATTCCACGTGTGTTCGTGGGTTTGTGCGGACATGTTTATACCCCCTTCACCATGGAAGGATATAATTTTTAGCTATTTTGAGGGGTATGTAAAAAAATGATATGCGGTATGGGTTATGGTGCGGTATACCAGAGAAACCGCATGCCGCTTGTGTTTGGATAATGTTGTCGCTTTTTGTTGTATACGTGGCTGAGCGCACGTGTGAGTTGGTGGAAGTTGGTGAGATTTTCTGGCATGTGCTGAAATGAAAGGACATTTGCACTGCCCGAGGTCATTAAATGCACTGTAGCAGGAGTGTAAACGTCTCTTTTGTCAGGCGCGTGAGCGGCCACGCGCGCGCGGTAACCGTCAGCGGAAACGTCGCTTGACACGTGGTGCCGCATAATTCGCTCTTTTTGGACGTGATGATTCAGTTTCCATGCTGCATTAATTGCGATGAGTATATAAGCGGAAACCGTGGTTTCCCCTCACTTGTTCAAAATTTCAAAATTTTCGGTTTAGAGAAAAAGATTCCTCTGTCTTTTCCGATAAGGTTTCTGAAATTCTGGTGAGGTGGTTTGAGTTTTTAGTACTCATTTCCTTTTCTTCTATATTTCTTATGGCTGAACCATCAAATCCTCACAATGTGGAGGGTGAAAACCCTGAACAGCCGGTGGCAGCGGCTGATGAAGATGAAGACGATGATGGTGGTGCTCCCGGGGGTGGGTTACCAGTACTGAAGTGGTCCAAGGGTCATTTTAAGATCCTAATGACCACCATACAAATGGCGTCGGAGTGGGGTGCCACCTACCCACAAGAGGTGGCACCGGTGCCGACGCTCCGGCCGGATATATCACCATGTGGGCCGACTTTTTTAACGATGGCAACCTCCGGTTGCCGGTGACGGTGTTTGTTGCCGAGGTGTTAGAATACTATCACCTTCACATTTCCCAACTGAGTCCATTTGGGATGTTCCGGATCAGAAACTTCGAGTACACTTTCCGTGCTCATGGTTTGGACGTCACCGTTGAGAATTTCCGGCGGTTTTACCAGTTAACGGTAAACACCGGATTTTTTTCTTTTAATCAACGACATGGGAGCCTGAAGTTGATGACACCTCCCAAGGGTCTGACCCAGCGGTGTATGCCAACATGACTTTTCGGGACGTTAATGTGGGTGTTACTGGGGAAGATATTCCTGTTGCCACCGCAAAGACTGTGGATTGGTTCTCTAGGTTGCGGCCTATTGAACTTAAAAAATTGGATAACAATCAGTTGTGGGTGTTGCGAATGATGCTCACCAGGCCGGATAGGAAGGCAAGGCCTGTTGTGCGGGAAAAAAGTGGTGGTAAGCATTATCACCCTTGTGCAGTTTCTTTGTTCCCTTTACTCGTTCGTACTGACTTTGCATGTGTTTTATCAGCTGATGCTCCTTTATGGAGGATGTTTGAGCCGGACTTTGAAGGGAAGGTTGAGTTGATTGTGTGTGGGGAACGGGAAGGTTTTAATTTGGAAATTGTTGGCAATTTCCGCGTTCCTACGCGTGAGATATTGAATGCACCCGTGCCAGAAGGCGAAGGTATCTTCTAAGATTCTCTTGTTTTTAAAGTTCACCCTTGTAATCTGCTTGCTTGATTGTTTAAATGCAGGTACCCTTGGGGATCTGGGGAAGTTTGAAAAACCTGTTCCTAAGAAACATGTGGAGAAGAAGCAGGTGAAGAAACCCGCGCGGGGTCGCGGTAAGGAGAAAGCTGAGGGTTCTGCCGCCCCTCCTTTGGTGTCGCAGGCCGCAGGTACCTATCGTTCTTGTTACCGCAGATATACCGATTACGTGGTAGTATCTGATACCCTTGAGGGTTTGGGTGTTCCAGGTGGTGGTGCGGCTGTAGTTGGGACTGCTGCGGGTTCCACCCTTGCTGGTGAGAAGAGGAAACCGGAGCAGACAGCTGCTGGTGCCGGTGAAATGAAACGTCGGAAGCTGCAGTCCAAGAGGGCTGGTCTGACACAAAAGAAACCTGCGGTTACTGCTGGTAAGTGTATAACTTTCGCAAGTGTTTTGTATGCACAACTTGTTTTCTGATAGTTGTTGCTTTCTTTGATTTGCAGAACCGCAAGGTAAAGATTTTTCTATCGTTGATGCTCCCTCGTCTCCCCTGCATACCGTGGCTACGGATGCGGGTGTTACGAAGGAAACTGCGGCACCTTTTGCCAAGGTGGTGCCCGATCCGACCGTGCGGGTGGAGGAGACTGTGGAGAAGGTTGCGACCCAGATCTTTGATACCGTTGGTTCTTATAACAACTTGATCTCTCCAAACGATGCTGATAATTTGGATCTACGATTTTCTAATGCTGGGAAGCAAAAATCTGGTGCTGAGCCGCAGAAGTCTCCTGCTGGTGAGAAGGTTACTGGTTCTTCTTCTGGTGGTGCGGGCTATGATGGACCTCTGATTCAGCCTGGGGAGTCTGAATTGGAGTATTATTACCGCACTTACACGCAGGATCGAAGTACGAGTTATCACCGACCCCCCTGGACTGTTATGCAGGGGGATGATATTTCCAACGATCCTTCCGCTTGTAGGGAAATTTTGGGTGACCTGGGCACCCCGTTTGAAGTTGATCGGGCTCGTGCCGCATCTCATGAACTTCGCATCATCCAACTTTCCACCATGCTTGTGGGAAGTTCCATAGTGGCGAACGCCATTATGGAGGACTATAAGTTGTTGAGTCGGAGGGAGGAAGAACTGCCCGGAGGCGGGCTGAGGCGGAGAAGTTGGTTAGAGTTGCTCGCGCAGGTGCGGAGCAGCTTGAAAAAGATAAGGCTGCTTTTGAGAAGCATAAGTAGACTGAGGAGTGGGCTGCAACCGCCGAGCTTAAACAGGTGCGTACCCTTTCCAAGTTACTTTCTGAGGAGCGTAAGAATTGGAAAGAAACACTTTCCAATGAGCGCAAGACATGGAAAGAATCTTGGGCTAAACAGAATGAAAATCTGTTTCATGCTCGCCAGGAGTTGGCCAATCTGAAGGCAGCAAACACTGCTTTGGTCAAAGAGAAGGCTGCGGCCGAGGTAGCTGCAGGAAGGGCTAAGGAGGATGAGGTTCGGACCGCGAAGGCTCTTGAAGAGGCCAAGAAGGCGGGGGCTCGTTTTGCCAATGCCCTTGATGAAGCGATTGCTGACCGCACTCGCTTAAACCAGACCGTTGTGAGCCACCAGGTATGGTTTGCTTTTCCTGTTTTATTCTTCCTTCTGCCTTTCGAGAATGTTTACTAATTTTGTGCAAACTGCTTCTTGCTTTTGAAAGGTTGAGGTTCAGACTCGCGAGGCTAAGCTTGCAGACATTACTGCCCGCGTGACTGTAGCGGAAGAGCGGGCTAATGAGGCTGTCAAGGCCAGAGATGCCCTGACCTCTTCGTTTAACCAGCTTGAGGCTGACCGTGAGTGGATGCGGAGTCACGGTATTGCACATGTAAGTGTCTCGTGCCTTTGTATTTACTTGGATTAGCACGTGATGATCTTATTGTTCTTTTGTTGCAGATTGTTCAAGCTATCATGGATGCGCCTAAGACCGCAACTGGTATAGACTTGATCAAGCAGCGTGCCCGTGATGCTGGTTTTAAAGCTGGTTACAACCGCTGTATCGGCCATATAAACGTTTTATCTCAAGGCGGTTACACTAATGAACGGTCCGGGTTTCGTGATGTGGACACCGAAGCGCTTCTTGAGGCGGCCGTTGCATCATTTTATGACATGTCTCTCTCTTCTGTTGAGAAGCTTGATGAATGCTTAGATGCAGCGGACTATGTAGACCGGTTGCGGATGTTATATGCCGACGCGGAAGAGGAAAATACCGCTGGTGACGGCCAAGATGGCGCGGGTACCAGTGGTACAAAGTAGGACTGGGTTGGCCTGCGTGCCCCTTTTTTGTTTTCCTCTTTGTATATGTTAGAACTTTATGTAAATCCGTTGTGCACCACGTGGGTGCATGAATTTTTTGAATATAAAGTTTAACTGTTGCTCAATTTGTACAAGTGTTTTTACTTCTTGCATGTTTGAACGTGTGTATGCGGGACTCTCCCCATTATGAATGGGGTTGAGTATAGTCTATACCTTTGTCGTATGAGTACGAGTCAATTCCATCATTCGCCCTATTAGGGTTTAGGAATTGTGTAAGTTTTGTAAAAACTTGTGTATCCGGAACTCTACCCATTGTGAATGGGGTTGAGTATACTCTATACCTTTGTCGTATGAGTATGAGTCAATTCCATCGTTCGCCCTGTTAGGGTTTAGGAATTGTGTAAGTTTGGTAAAAACTTGTGTATCCGAAACTCTACCCATTGTGAATGGGGTTGAGTATACTCTATACCTTTGTCGTATGAGGATGAGTCAATTCCATCGTTTGCCCTTTAGGGTTTAGGAATTGTGTAAGTTTTGTAAAAACTTATGTATCCGGAACTCTACCCATTGTGAATGGGGTTAAGTATACTCTATACCTTTGTCGTATGAGGATGAGTCAATTCCATCATTTGCCCTATTAGGGTTTAGGAATTGTGTAAGTTTTGTAAAAACTTGTGTATCCGGTCGGATAGACACTTAATGTATTGCCTTTGCTGGCCTATTACAATATTTGTGTGTGGTTAGCACTTTGTGTGGGTATCGCGAATGAAGATTTTGCCAATCTGTTTTTGCGGATACCTCAAAGTGGAACACGCATTTGTAATAGAAGTAACAAACAATATTGTATTGAATTGCTCGTTTATTTATTTGCAAATGGCCTGCGGCCCGATAGGTTACATGGAAATGTAAAAAACATGGCTTACATGTAGCAGCGTCTAAGCTGTTGTGCATTCCATGTGCGTGCGATAGTTTCGCCTTCTAACGTTTGTAGTTTATACGCGCCTTTGCCCAAGACCTCTTTGATGAGGTAGGGTCCTTCCCACTTGGGGGGCAAGTTTTCCTGGGCGCTCAGCGTTAGATGTTTCATTATCGCGAAGGACGTAGTCTCCCGGGTTAAATGTACAAACCCGCACGCGTGAATTGTAGTATTTCTCAAGTTTGGTTTTGTACTTGGCCTCATTGATAGCAGCGTTTTCACGCCTTTCTTCTAGGAGGTCTAAGTCAAGTCTGCGTGCTTCGTCGTTGGCTATTCTGTTGATAGCCAACATTCGAGGTGAAGGAAGCCCTACTTCCGCGGGGATTACCGCTTCTGAGCCATAGACCAGGCTGAAGGGTGTTTCCCCGTTGCTTGTTTTTGGGCTTATTCGGTGAGCCCATAAGATGCTTGGGAGTTCATAAACCCAGCCACGCCTGGCTGTACCCAACCTTGCTTTGATGCCTTCGACTAGACTTTTGTTGATACTCTCAACTTGGTCGTTCCCTTGCGGGTGTGCCACGGAGGAGAATATATGCTCAATATGTAGTTCTTCTAGCCATTTTTGAAATTCGTCAGCAGCAAAGTTGGTGTCGTTATCGGTAACGATGCACATTGGTAGACCGAAACGGCAGATGATGTGTTCCCAAATGAATTTTCTTGTTATCATAGCAGTGGTTGAGGCAAGTGGTTTTGCCTCTCCCCATTTTGTGAAATAATTGACGGCTACTATGATAAATTTGACTGCGCCTGGGGCGTCTGGGAATGGTCCGACCACGTCAATTGCCCATTTCTGAAAGGGCCATGCGGTGGTGACCGGGATCAAGTTGTTCTTGGGGCGCAAGGTTTTGGGGGCATGCCGTTGGAAATTAATACACTTGCGCAATTCTTTGACGGCATCCAGGTGCATGCCGGGCCAGTAATACCCAACATTCATGATTTTAGCCACTACCATGCGTGGTCCTGCGTGTATGCCGCACATTCCCTCGTGTATCTCTCTGATGAGGTATGTGGCATCTTGGGGGTCGACGCAGCGTAGGAGTGGGCCTAGGTATGATCTACGGTATAGGATACCGTCTCCCATTTGATAATGGCACGCTTTGTATTGCAACTTACGTGCCTCTGACTTGCTTTCGGGAGTCACACCTGATTGCAAGTATGCAATGATAGGTGTCATCCAGGATGTTATACCGTATTGGATGACATTGACTTGGCGCAGGGGTACTGAGGGATTCTGCAGAATTTCAATGCGTATCTCCTTTGCCAAGTGTTGGAAGCTGGTGGACGCGAGTTTTGACAGTGCGCCTGCGGATTTGTTCTCACTTCTGTTGATATGGCGGATATTGAAGGAAGTGAATTTTGATTTTAGTTGCAAGGCTTGTTCGAGTTAGAGGATCATGATATCCCCTTTTGCGGTATAGTTACCGCGCACCTGCCCTGCGACTAACAAGGAGTCAACGTGTGCTTCCAGATGTTGTACGCCGAGCTTAACTGCTAGACGTAGCCCTGCCAATAGAGCCTCATACTCTGCCTCGTTATTTGTGCTTTTAAAATCAAGGCGGATTGCATAGGTAAGCTCCTGGCCGTCGGGGCTGACGAGTCGCAGACCTGCGCCCGCACCTTCTTCGTTGGACGCACCATCGGTAAAAAGTGCCCATATTTCTGAAGAAGGTGGCGGTGGTGCAGGGTTTTGTTCTTGTTCGCATTCTTGGATGCGATTTGCTGGTACCTCGGCGACGAAATCTGCCAGGACCTGGCCTTTGATTGCGGGGCGCAGCTTGTAGTTTAGCGTGAGTGCGCCCAGCTCAATTGCCCATTTTGCTAACCTTACAGAGATGTCAGGTTTGGATAGGATCGGGCCGATCCTGTAGTTGGTTAACACCGTGATGACGTGATTTGCGAAGTAGCGTCGCAACCGCCTTGATGCGTGTACCAGTGCTAGTACCAACTTTCCATTATTGAATATCTTGTTTCTGGGTCGTTGAGCATCTTGCTGATGTAGTAGATGGGTGTTTGAACTCCCTCCCGTTCCACTATTAGTACCGCACCCACCGCATTGTCTGCGGCGGATAAGTATAATATAAGTGGTTCGTCTTTGCGTGGTGCGGTTAGGGTTGGGAGTTGTATCAAACACTCCTTCATTTCCCGGAAGGCATCTTCAGCCTCTGCGGTCCATTGGAATTGTTCTTTTTTAAGACAGTTCCGCTGGGTCTTGATGAAAGGATAAGATTTAGCTGCATGGTTGGCTAAGAATCTATTTAGTGCGGCTAGCCTGCCGGCTAGTCGTTGCATCTCTTTCATCGTTGAAGGCGATGGCATGCGGTCGATCGGCTGAACTTTTTCCGGGTTTACCTTGAATCCATCTTTGGTTATGATGAATCCAAGGAATTTGCCTTCTTCCATTCCAAACGAGTATTTCCCTGGATTAAGCTTCATATTGACGCTTCGCAGAGTTTGGAATGTTCTTTCGATATCAGTGAGCATGGTATCTTCTTCCATGCTCATGACGACCAGGTCGTCCATGTAGATTTCGACACTTTTGCTGATTTGCTCGCGGAAAGTGTCGTTCATCAGTTTTTGATAGGTTGCGCCCGCGTTGCGCAACTCGAACGACATTTTTGTATAGCAGTAATTTCCGGTAGGAGTGCGGAATGCCGTTTTATCTTCGTCCTCGATTGCCATCTGTACCTGGTGGTAGCCTTTGTAGCAATCGAGGAAGCACTTCCATCGGAATGGTGCGGGGTTATCGACCTTTTCGTCGATTTCCGGAAGTGCGTAACAATCCTTGGGACAGGCTTTGTTGAGGTCTTTGTAATCGACACAAATGCGCCAGCCCCCGGATGGTTTTTCTACCATGACCGGGTTGGACAACCAAGTCTGGTACTTGACTTCTCGCAGGATGCCTGCGGAGAGCAGTTCTTCGACCTGCTCACGCATCGCCTGGTTCTTTGCGGATCCAAGGTGGCGTTGGCCTTGGATCACCGGCTTGATACCTGGTAAGGTATTCAAGAAGTGTTGCGCAATGTCGCGTGGGACCCCGGTAATGTCTGCGGGTGCCCACGCAAAAATATCTTGGTTCCTGAAGAGCAGCTGCTTCAGGTGCGCTTTGGTGTTGGGGGACAAGGCGTGGCCCAACGTGACCTTTTGTTCTGGGTATTTTGCGTTGAGGACCCATTTTTCTGGTTGGTTGTTGGGGGTTGGCCTTGCTATCTTGGTCGGACGCAGTTCGTCCGACGTCATAACTTCCCTGCGTGCATAGATTATCGCGACCCCTGTTTCGGTTGGGAAACCGATTGCAAAGTGGGGTATTGACGTAATCATGTTGAAATCACCTTGGGATTCTCTCCCAAGTAGCACGTCATATTTGGAAGTATGAGGTAAAACCATGAAGTTTACCTCTTCTGTTCGTGTATGCCTTCCGCTGGTGAGGCGCACAGGAAACGTAATTTGGCCAAGGGGAAAGACAGTTTCCCCTGCGAACCCGGCCAACGGGTAATCCACTGCTTGCAACCGATCTTTGTCTTCCTGATCGAACTGGTTGAAGCACCGCTCATATATGATGTCAGAGGTACTGCCCGGGTCGATGAATAATCGCTCGGTGCAGTAATGAGCTAGTTGGCCTGTAATAACGACGGCGCGCCTGTCGCACGGACCGCCTCGGACTTTTGGGAAGACGACTTGCTCGTCTTTCCAGTCATTGTCCGGTCTTCTCGCTGCCTTAGGCGTCCTTCCTTTGCCTCCATTGATCATATGGGTCGAGGCCACATACATGGTCCTCTTCCCGGAGGAGGTGCCCTCGCCATGGGGGGGTGATGCGTTTGGTGGCTTTTTGTCCACCTGGCAACAAGTGTTGCAGCTTTCCCTCCTTTAGGGCTCGCTCAATCTCCAGCCGGAGACTGTTGCAGTTATTTGTTGTGTGGCCCAAGTCTATTTGATACTCACAGTAGAGAGTGAGATCTTGATTTTCTTGGACTTCATTGGTTGGGCCGGTCACAGGGTCTGCGCGTCCGTAAGGAGGACTTCGCTCGGCGACTTGGTGATCTCGGTCCAATTACGGTCCCGAGATTCTTTCTTTGACGCCCGGTTATCCCGTTGGGCGTTAATTGTTGTCCTTGCGTCAAACTGGTTGGTACGGAGGAAGTATGGTTTGGAATCACTGCCGCGATTCCCTGCGTCCCGGTTGCGCTTATTGTTGCGCTTAGGCTCGTAGCGGGAGGTTTGACCTTCCACATGGGGCTGTGCCTTTGTGAGGTGCGGTTTAAGAGACCGCTGAGTCTGGGCGTATGTCTTGACCGCTGTCATGACATCCTCCCATTTCTTCGGCAAGCCGTCTTTTCCGGAGATAGTCATAACCATCTGTTCATCTCTGACGGCTTTGATGAAGTGGTTACGTGCCATTTGGTCGGCAACGTCGCCTATCCCCAGGCATTCTTCATTGTATCGGACGATGAATGCTTCGAGAGTTTCGTCGTCCCTTCGCCAAATATTCATGACGTCCATCGTATCGCGTACGTGACGTCGCTGCTGGCTGAAATGTGCGAGGAACTTTGCATGTAGTTCCTCGAATGAGGCCAGTGATCCTACTGGCAAAGAATCGAACCAAGCCCTGGCCAGACCCGTCAGGGTCTGGGGGAAAAAATGACACCAGGTGGGCTCGTCCCACCTGCCGTTGCACCCTGCGCCCATGAAAATGTTCATGTGATCGTCCGGGTCGGACGAACCGTTGTATTTCCCAATGTTGAATGGGAATTTTGTGGTGGTGACATGTGCGTGTGCGATTCTTCGGGCGAATTTGGAGTTTTCGGCCGCGGCCCTTGGCCTGTAGGGTTGGTTCTCGGGGCGCTTTGCAGCGCGGAGGTATGTGTTGCGGGGGTGAGTGGGAGGAGAATAGTTGCGTCCTCCAGGTCTGCTGCAAGTGTCATGAGAATCCCCGCAATATGTATGGTCGTCCGGGTCGGTACGACCATAACCTTCGTATTGGGGCAGCGGTCCCAGCCGGCTTTGGATGCCGGAACCGCGGTGGACTATGGATTGCCGCCTGTTATCGCCTTGGGGGCCCAGGCGGCTTTGTATTGGGCCTCTGGTGCGAGACCCGTATGAGGAATCGTCCTCATTGATTGTGCGGACCTCACAGTAAGAGGATTTGCGGTCTTCACGCCTGCTTCTGGAGGCTGGACGTGAGGGTGCCCTGCCGTCATATTGTAAAATACGAACCGCAGGTGTATGTGGTGCCGGGGTAGGCCCGGCTTGTATTTGCGCTTCAGCGCAAGCTCGGTTGTATGTTGCGGCCAGCAGGCTGCCTGCTGGTCATACCAGGTGTGAGGGTCCATGTCCGGAGGGATCACAGATGCGTACTGTGATAGGTCGTGTCCGAACGTTAGGGATGGACCCCTTTGTGTTGATGTGCCAATGTGGCCAGGATTTAGGTCTAGGGAGCGGTCCCCGCATTCCCTGGGTTGGTGGGGTTTAGGTTATCCCCGGTAGTGTTATGTATGCGATCTGACATGATCTTTTGAGAGGGATGGTACAAAAAAGTGCTTAAGAGTAGCGGTGGGCGCCAATGATGAAACAATGGTTAACCGGGCGGGGTTAACACACTGGTCTCGTCAAGAAGGGTTAATCCCTTCCTCTCGAGGATCGCTAGCTGGATCGCCTGCCGGTTGATCTCCTGCACAAGGAAACAAACCGTGACTCGTAACAAGGAGGATGGGGTGGGGGGTGCTCCTTGTTACCACTCTCCGGCGTGAGAATCAGTAGTCTGCTTGGGAAGCAAAGTATGATAGTAGTAGTAGTGAGAGAGTTGTGAAGAGATACCTCAAACCTGGTTTGGGGTTGGTATTTATAGCCGAGGAGTGAAGGAGGAGGTGGATTGATAGACTGACGGCATGCTGCACCTTTGCAGGTGTGTCAGGCATGTCGGCTGTGGTGGTGACGCCACGTCAGTCTGTCGCTTACGTAGACCTGACAGGCAGCTGCCATTGGTGCTACTTGCTCTGTGGTGTCAGTCCCACTTGCTGAGTGCACAGGATGCGGTGCGGGCCGCATCGCTGTTTGCGGTAACTGTAGACGTTCCGGCTTCTCACTCTTTGATCAAGAAATACGCGAGATGCGGTGCAAAGCCGCATCGTCGTCCGTGGTGACTGTTGCTGTTATCCAGCTCCCTTGTATTGATAGAAGTGTTCACTGGATGCGGTGCTAGGCCGCATCGCTGTGAACGTTTCCGTTTTCATACACCAGACGCGGTGCCATGCCGCATCGCTATACTGTTCTCATATTCCAGGTGAGTCCTCCTCCATCCTTGGGCAGATTGGATTTAACCACTGTGTCGGCGCGTTCCCGCACGGACACAGCTAGGTTGTTAGCTAGTGGGGGTTATGATAAGGGTAATGGTCACTCGCGGTCGATGCTGACGCGAGATCTGGGACCATACCCCTTCAGGGTTGGTGTAAGGTTTTGGAAGGGTTTGTCGATTGAAGCAGATGGTAGGGCTAGGGTAGTGGTGGAATTACTAGACGTATGAATGGTGTTGTTCTGTTTAGTAGAATATGATAATTTAGGTTTAAAAGAAGCCTGGTTTCTCTTCCACGAGTTGGGCTAAGCCACAGACTTGGTAAAGTGTAGTGGGTTTATAAATGGCTAATTCTGCATGTATTTCAGGTTTGAGGCCCGAATTAAAACAATTCTTAAGGGTTTGTTGAGATAATCCCATAACTCGGTTACTTACCCTCTTGAAGTCAGTTTGGTATGCTTTAACCAACGTGGTTTGGCGTAGCTTCGGGATAATGGGCTCGTGGTTTTCAAATGTGGAAGGACTGAAACGAAGTTCGACTTCCTGTTTGAAATCGTTCCAAGACCCCAAAAGAGCGTTGTTGGCTAAGTGTTGGTACCAAGACTGAGCATCTCCGATGAATTGGAAAGTTGTTAACGACACACGTTCCTCCGCTAGAATCTTATAATAAGAAAAATAATTATCCACTTGGAATATCCAACCGAGTGGGTTTGTTCCGTCAAACAAAGGTAAGTTAATTTTCTATGGTTTGGGAGTGTTGTGATTCTGTGAAGAAGATGGATGGGTGTCATTGGGTTTTGGGATTTTTGGATTCGGGGTTGTAAAAGCGTCTGTGGTTATTTGATCGAAAATGGTGGTAATGTGGGTGACCAGTTTGGCGGTGGTAACGGTTTGTGAATCAATCTTGGTGCTGATGGATTTTGTTGCTTTGATTAGTACGGTTAAATTGGCTGTGTTTTTCTCAGTGGTGGAGTTGGTGGCAGTGATGAGCTGGGTGATTAGGTTGGCCAGGGGCGGTGGGTTATCATCACCAGTGGGGTCACAGTGGGGAGGCATGGCGGTAGGTGAGTTGAGAATGAAAGCACTAAATGATGGCACTAGAAAGAAGAATTTAGAGGAGAGTTTAAGGGTTAAGAGAGATAATGCTTGGATCAATTTTCTTTGTTATCCTCAAATTGAGAAACAAATAGGAATATAAACGTGCAGGGAATGTAGATCTTTCATGCAGTTGACTCTTTCAACATAAAATAAAACAGAAGATACATGCAGAAAACTAAGACTGTGGGGTGTGGGGCGTGGATTGGGGCGGCGGTTTGGGTTTGACGCCGGTTGCTCCACCCCGGGCAAGCGTTGAGCATGGCGTTGCCCCTTTGGCGTGGGGATTGAGCCTGGCATGGGGCAGGGGGCTGGGTGACATGGCTGGCTTTGGTTGGTTGGTTCGATCTAGCCGTTGCGGGTAGCCGTTGCCAAACCGAAAAAAAAATCCACATGGCTGGCCACGCCAAGCTAAGCCACACCACACCCCTAGTTTTTGAGTATTACCTTGTAGATCTCACCCTCACCATGTGTCAAACAATACCCCCAACCTAATCCCCTCTATACCTCATAGTCTAAATCTAATGAAGGTGGGTTTGTTACATACTTGCAGCTAAATACGGTATAATGTGCTTCTTCACATCATGTTTGGGCGTTGTACTGATTAGAGGAGCCTGCTGCACTGGGCCGGTAGCGTGGGCCTGCTGGACCGTATCAGCATGGACAGTGATGGTTCGATGGGAATCTTTAGGCGAATTATGAATTTTTTTTTTTTTTTATGCAAGTTTAATTTGTATTGTTCTGTTTTGTAAATCGTAAAATGCCGGCGTAGTAACCATTGCCTTTCAAAAAAAATATATACACACATTTATTTATTTTGAGTTTAACATTAAAATTTAAATTAGATTTTGTCTAAATCAAAATCGAATTTAACAAATAATGCACACAATTATCTTTCTGAACGAATGCTTATTAATAAACCCGATTCAACCCAACTCTTAACCTGAAGCAACGGATCCAATCGCTAAAATTTAGATCTCGAATTCGGAATCAATAATTAGGTCAACTCTCGATTCTAATTTTGGCCGATTAGGTTGTGTATAATATTAAACACTTTTAATGTAGTTAATTATAAGTCTATTGGCCAACTAGGTTGTGTATAATATTAAACAGTTTTAATGTAGATACAAGTCTAAGGGGTTGTTTGGTAGCTTCTTAATGACCATTCAGATGCTACCTCTTAATGGTTTAAAACCTCTGAATGAATAAGAGGTAACCTCAAGTCTGAATGGTTAAGAGGTAACCTCTGAATGGTAAATCATCACATGTTACATTCTTCTACCTTCTCGTTGGTAAAATTCTTAATGGTTCCATTAAGAGGTAGCCTCTTAATGACCATTCAGATGCTACCAAAATATGATTATAGTAAGAAATAATATTAAACAAAAAACCGTTTTTTGATAATTTCTTTTTAAAAAAGAAATATTGGATTTTAATAATCCCAAATATTCGTTATTGGCCGCCAACAGTCCCAACTTCAAAAATAACCACTAGTAGTCCCAACTATTGACATATTGGCCACCAATGGACCCTGACTAACAAAATCCTAACGCCGTTAGTCTCCGGTCGCTGGAAAACCGTTTTTTGGCCAGGAAAAGGTTTCTAAAGGTCCGATCTAAGGTTACAAAGAGGCTGGGGACGAAAATGTTGAGTTTTCTAGCCAAAAAGTTGAGTTTTCCAGCGAAAAAAGAGTTTTCCGGCGACTTCAATAATTGAGGATTTTACTAGAAAAGGTTATTAAGGGTCTGTAATAAGGTTAGAAAGAGGTTAGGGACAAAAAAAAGTTGAGTTTTCCAGCCAAAAAAGAGTTTTCTAGCGAAAAACGTTTTTCCAGCGACTAACGGCGTTAGGGTTCTGTTAGTCAGGGTACATTGGAGGTCAATATGTTAATAGTTGGGACTGTCAATGGTTATTTTTTAAGTTCAGACTGTTCACGGCCAACGACGAATAGTTGGGATTATTAAAATCCAATATTTCTTTAAAAAAAATATCTCAATCAACCAAAAGCATCCACACGCATATTTTATGCCTGGCACAGCAGAATGCCAAGATTAAAATATGTTGCGCAAAATGACACTTGCCAAACAACAGTTAATTAGAATTTTTAGAAGTGGGTGATTTTCCCTTTATATAATCTTTACCCAAAACTAGCAAACCATACAAGATGGCAATCTTCATAGACCCACCACCAACTTTGAACTATCATCCAAAGTTTAAAAATTTTCTTTGTAAAACCCGACCTTCTTGTCCCTCTTTTTGTACCTTGAAACAATCTACAATTGTTTATAGAAAATCTAATAGTTTCAAGAAAACAATGGCATCTCTATCAATGGAGACTAACTTCATCAGTGTTGTTGATGATGATCACAAACATATTAGCCATAAAATTTCTGGTGTACACATTCTTGTTAATACTTTGGTTGGTATTCTTTTTTTCTTACATTTATTTCCCAACTTTTTGAATGAAATCTTATGATGAGTTAATTTTGATTGTAGAGTAAATGGGTGGTTGCTTTAACTCTTGGTGGATTCATAATCTTTAGGCATGATGCTCTCGCGTTGTGGGCTGCGACAGGGTCTGTTTCAAATTATATACTATCAATAGCATTGAAGCGCGTCTTGAAACAAAAGCGACCTGTTTCTGATGAGGGTTTAGGTCCCGGAATGCCATCTTCACATGCCCAAACTGTATTTTTCACTCTTGTATTCGTGATTGTTTCGGGTAACAATATTTTTTTCATTCTTTTATCACCTAACGTGAGAAGGTGTGTTCTTATTGCGTATTATGACAGTGATCGAACGGATGGGACTGAGTGGAGCTACGATGGCTCTTGGCATCCTTCTTGTAGCCATCGGTTCATATTTTGTAAGTATACATGAACCCTGGATGTTATTTCTACATATAAATTGCCTAAAAACAGTCTTTTGTGAAATAAGGATAAATATCTTGTGAATGCATGGCTAATAATCTTTTTCTTTAATGGTGATTAATAGAAGTAGTTTCGGAGTATGTTAGTTTGTCATTAAAAAAAAACTAATATGAAAGAAATGGTATGAAAATTTAAGACTAGATAGTTTTACCCTAAATAATGAAATCACTCAGAGCAAATAATTTTATCCCAATATTATTTCAATTGTGCACTAGGTAGGCAGATCTATATGATCTCTTCAAATTTATGTGTCATATACATTATACATATCCAACACTCGAGTGACACATGTAGAAAATCATGGACCAACCACTCCTTGTGCGCGTATGCATCTCAACAGCAAAAAGTTAATTTAACACTCACAAATATATTTAAATTTTGATGATCATATCAACTTTTATCCTTTTGAAGAATAATGGTTATCTAAGTATTGAGTTGATGGTTTATGCTTAGCTCAAAAGCAGTTACTCGCGCTTAACTTGCCTAGTTGACCATAACTAACATGTCATGTTGATCCTTGTATTTGTTATTTGTGCAGTCATGGTTACGGGTTTTACTAGGCTATCACACCTCCAGCCAAGTCTTCGTCGGCACAATTGTGGGATCAAATGTTGCGATCTTATGGTTTTGGGCATGGGAAGCAATTGTTTCTAAGGCCTATAACTCGAATCCGTGGGTTCAAATCCTTCTTATGATTGGAGTTGTGTGTTATTACTTAGTGTTTATTTTTTATATTCTTTGGCATTTGATAAAAGATTAATATCTATTATCTTCATACCAAAATAATGCCACGACCAGTTATAGTGTTTGTATATAAACATGAAACCATTTATTTATGGTTGTAATGACAATGTTGGTAATATATTAAAACTTAGTTTGGTATCGCAGAATCCTTTTCTGGGTTAGGTTCATTTGTGAATAACCCCCTAGATAGTGAATTGTGTGAACTATTCCTAGCCCTTGATAATCAATATACTGTAAGATTAAATATATTATGTTTAATATTTAATCTATAGCCATCTTAATCATTTACATTATAGAGATCAAAATATATAATAACCTATTAAATAATTAGTTGGTAATTGTTGATGGACCATATTACCCTTAGTAACTAATTAGGTTTCCTCCTGGGTGCTTATATAAGGAGAGTTATGTGGAGGTTTAAGGGTTACTCAGTTTCACAATTCACACCCCATAAGTCATAACATCAATAAGGTTTTCGGCCTCCTCTCCATAACCGATACCCTTTTCGGTTTCTAAGTTCCCATCATCAGTCAGCACCCTAAGGAGGAACCAGATCAAGATGACAGGCATGTCGAACTCCCTTACAGGATTCTCCTCTGCACTATCTGCTGTGACAGGTATGATTTATATTGTTTTCCTTCATGCACAAACAGAACTGAACCAACATGTGGTATCAGAGCATATGTTGATTAGTCAGTTCTGTTTTCGTATCCATAATTCTGGGATTGAAACTTGGAAAACGGAATTTTGAAACCTTTAAAACCATAACAGCCGATTTCGAGTTCATCAGGTTGCGACTCGAGATCTCTGTTTTTCGGGAAAAGATTAATTGTTTGTTCACCGAATTAACTGGATTATGTTTTTTAACCGAAATCTATTTAGAAAAAACTAATAAAATTCAGGTTTCGGGTTCCAGAATTTATGTTTTATGTTTTAGGGTTCATCATGTTCATGTGAAAATTCGAAAATTCTGTTATGATTTGGAATATGATTTGGATTATTAAGTGTTTTTCCTGGTTTTGATCTATTTTTGTCCTTTAAATTTTTTAGAAAACTGTTAAAAAGATAAGCAGATTACAATTTCGAAATCTGTTGACAAATTTAGATCAGCTTAAAACAGGAAAGAATATCTCTTAATCCCTTAGATTTCGAATTTTCGGTTATGATATCACAATTAACAGCTGTTAGCGAGGTTGCTACTCGCAACCACGAGGTTGCTACTCGCAACCACGAGGTTGCTACTCGCAACCATAACGTCATCACTCGCAACCATGAGGTTGCTACTCGCGACTATGAGGTTGCTACTCGCAACCATTACGTCATCACTCGAGACCATGAGGTTGCTACTCGCAACCAAAACGTGATTAGTCGAGACCGTAGTTGCGACTCGCAACCATAACGTGATTAGTCGAGACCGTAGTTGCGACTCGCAACCAAAACGTCATTAGTCGAGACCGTAGTTGCGACTCGCAACCATAACGTCATTAGTCGAAATCGTGGTTGCGACTCGCAATCTCATTATTTTAAGCTGTTTAAATGTGAACTAAAGAAAAAAATGGTTTTGTAATTAAATAAATGGTTTTGTAATTTACTTAGTTAATTAATCAGAATCAGATAATGTAATGTTTTACAAAACCAGAAATAGCTTAACTTGAATGAGCTTTTGATATATCATTTCTGGCCAAAGCTGACTTGATACATCTACTTATCATTCAAGTATTAGGAAAGCTATGCTACATGTGCATCATAAGCATGAATGTTTTAATATCTGGCCAAAGCTGATTTAATTCTTTCATAGATGGCATACTTAGCAAGTGCATAACTAAAGTGATTGTTTCAATTTCTGGCCAAAGCTGATTTGTTACAACCACTTTGCACATATGCTTAAATGATTACACTTCTGGCCAAAGTTGTTTTGTTTTCGTTTAAGTAGAATTTTTTAGTTAAGTCTATTATTTTGATGTTAGTAATAGACATTATCACAGCTTCATTATGTAAAATGGTCATTATTTTGCCTGCCTTAGTTTAACGTGCCCATAGATCACATTAGAATTTCTTCCTTAGTATCATAACTTGCTCATCTTATTTCCACTATCAGCACCCAACTGCGGGATTCCACCTTTGACTGGTGATAACTTTGCTGCTTGGAAGGATGCTCTCATGCTTACTCTCGGATTGCTTGATTTTGATTATGCTCTAAGAGAGAAAAAGCCAGCGGACCTTACCACTCAAAGTACTGCTGCTGAGCAGTTAACTCATGAAAAGTGGACTAGGTGTAACCGCATGTCTCTCATGTTTATGAAGCAATCCATAAGCAATGCAATCAGGGGAGCTATTCCTGATTCTGAAGATGCTAAAACCTGCTTGGAACATGTGGAGGCTCAGTTCAAAGGGACGTCTAAGGCGCACGCTAGTACTCTTATTCTTAAGCTGGTGACAACTAAGTATGATGGGAGGAGCGGCATTCGCGAGCACATCATGATGATGAATGACATGGCCAATAAGCTGAAGGGGCTGGAAATGGAAATCAGTGATGGTTTCCTTGTTCATTTCATCATTACTTCGCTTCCTTCTTCTTTTGAAGCATTCAAGATCAACTACAACACTCAGAAGGAAAAATGGACGATGAGTGAGCTGGTCGCCATGTGCGTACAGGAGGAGGAGCGTATGAGGATGGATCGCCATACTGATGTTGCCAACTTTACTACCTCCAATCCTAAGAAAAGGAAGAACAATTATCAGAGGAAGGATGCTTCTAAAGTCCATAAGTCTAATCCTAATTCTAATACAAGTGCACCTTCCAGCTCTAAGAACTCCTTAGGCAGTATCCGCTGCAAGTTCTGTAAAAAGACAGGACACATGCAGAAGGAATGCCCTGACTTTAAGGAGTGGCTGGCTAAGAAAGGTAACGATTATTTTATGATACTTGAGTCCTATAATTTAAGTGTTCCTGCTAATTCTTGGTGGTTTGATTCTGGTTCTATGGTTCATGTTACCAATTCTACTCAGGGATTCCTTTCAATCCGGAAGCTGGAAAGAAACCAAAGAACGCTTAAGGTTGGGGATGATCGAGAATTAGAAGTGAAGGCCATTGGAACATTACAATTAGTTATGAAAACTGGTTTATGTATTAAACTTTATGATACCTTATATGTTCCTGAGGTAACTCGGAACCTTGTATCAGGACCAAAGTTAGACATGGACGGTTTTATTGTTTCCCATGGTCATCGCAAACTCTCTATCCATTATGATTCTGTTCTTTATGGTACTGGTGTTCTGGATGGAGGTCTCTATAGATTAAGAACTAGATGATGGCTTTTCCAAATCTTTGTTGTCATATAACATTAATGAATCACTCACAAAGATGGAAGAGAAACGAGACTTAGAGACTTCATCCATGTTGTGGCATCAGCGTTTAGGCCACATTTCAAAAGAGCGATTAAATCGTCTCGTAAAGGATGAAGTCTTACCTCCTCTCGATTTCTCTGATTTTGGAACATGTGTCAAATGTCTTAAAGGTAAAATGACATTAGCGAATAAGAAAGGTGCCACTAGGAGTTCTAATTTATTAGAACTCATTCACACTGACATTAGTGGTCCCTACCAAATCGCTGGCATAACAGGACATACTTCATTTATCACTTTTATTGATGATTATTCTCGTTACATGTACTTGTATCTTATTAAGGAGAAATCTGAATCTCTAACAACTTTTAAAGATTATAAGGCTGAAGTTGAAAAGCAATTAGATCGTCAGATTAAAGTTGTGAGATCAGATAGAGGCGGTGAGTATTATGGAAGGCATACTGATGTGGGTCAAGCTCCTGGTCCATTTTATGAGTTTTGTAAGGGCCAGGGGATTGTGAACCAATACACCATGCCTGGTACACCTCAGCAGAACGGTGTCGCTGAAAGAAGAAACCGTACCCTTATGAACATGGTGCGCAGTATGTTAGCCAACACTAACTTACCATTATTCCTCTGGACTGAAGCGTTAAAAGCAGCTGTTCATATACTCAATAGAGTTCCTTCTAAGTCTGTCCCTAAAACTCCTTATGAACTTTGGACAGGAAGGAAACCGAGTCTTAAATATATGAAAGTATGGGGCTGCATTGCTGAAGCAAAACTTTACAATCCTTTCCTAAGGAAACTTGACCCTAAGACAGTTACCTGTTTCTTTATCGGGTATCCTGAGAACTCTAAGGGTTATCGTTTCTATTGTCCTTCCCATGTCACCCGTATTGTTGAAACCAAGCGTGCTGCGTTCCTGGAGGATTTCAAGGTCAGTGGGAGCAGTACCAACCCTTATGAAGAATTGCAAGAAGTACAAGACGCGGGGGGGAGAGACTCGTCGCTTACCATTACTTCGATTACTCCTCTTGTACCCAATGCAATTATTACACCTGAAGCTACTGCACCAACTCCAAATTCACCTCTACAATCAGAACCCATTATACCTCATAACGAAGGCACATCAAACGCTCAAAACCAAGACAACGCTGAACCCGATAATCTACTCAGGAGGTCATCCAGGCAAAGAAGGCCTCCTAATTGGGATGATTATGTTACCTACCTGACTGAAATGGATCCCGGAAAGCTAAATGATCCTATCTCTTACAATGAAGCCATTAGCAGTGATCAGTCTTCCGAATGGAATAAAGCAATGATTGATGAGCTTGATTCCATGAAGAAAAATGACGTTTGGGATTTGGTAGAATTACCCAACGGAGTCAAACCCGTAGGATGCAAATGGGTGTTCAAAACAAAACTGGATCCGAATGGGAACGTTGAACGCTACAAAGCGAGATTGGTTGCAAAGGGCTACACTCAGAAAGAGGGAATTGATTATCAAGAGACGTTTTCACCTGTCTCTCGTAAAGATTCATTAAGGATCGTCATGGCCCTAGTAGCTCATTTCGACTTAGAGCTGCATCAGATGGACGTTAAAACTGCTTTCCTTAACGGAGATTTGGACGAAGATGTTTACATGAAGCAACCTGAAGGCTTTGAGCCTGAAAGTCAGGAGCATCTAGTCTGTAAGCTGAAGAAATCCATTTACGGGTTAAAACAAGCATCACGTCAGTGGTACCTCAAGTTTGATGAAGTCATGAAGAAGCAAGGTTTTATGAAGAATCAAGTGGATCAATGCACCTACCTCAAGATGAGTGGGAGCAACTTTACTATACTTGTCCTTTACGTTGACGACATTCTATTGGCAAGTAATAGTTTAGACATGTTGCATGAGTCGAAGCGGTTACTCTCGCATAACTTCGACATGAAGGATCTCGGAGATGCATCTTACGTCATTGGCATCGAAATTCACCGAGATAGAAACAAAGGGATCTTAGGATTGTCCCAAAGGGCCTACATAGATCGTGTCCTTACACGGTATAACATGCAACAGTGCAAACCCTCCGTCGCTCCAGTAGTTAAGGGAGATGTTTTCGGTTCGTTTCAGTGTCCGACAACAGAGGTTGAGAAGGAGCAAATGAGCCAGATACCTTACGCGTCAGTAGTCGGGAGCTTGATGTATGCTCAAGTCTGTACTCGTCCAGATATCGCTTATATTGCTGGAATGCTAGGCCGTTATCAGACTAATCCTGGCCTAGATCACTGGAAAGCAGCTAAGAAGGTACTTCGATATCTGCAAGGGACGAAAGACTATAAGCTGACTTATAGAAGAAGTGATCATTTGGAAGTGGTGGGCTATTCTGATTCTGACTTTGCCAAATGCAAAGATGACAAGAAATCCACTTCGGGCTATATCTTTATGTTAGCAGGCGGCCCTATCTCTTGGAAGAGTCATAAACAACAGTTGACCACAACTTCCACAATGATGGCAGAGTACATTGCTGTCTATAACGCAACCTGTCATGGAATGTTGATTAGAAATCTGGTCACTGGACTCAAAATTGTTAATTCCATTTCTAGACCATTGAAGCTTTACTGTGATAATTCAGCTGCCGTTAGTTTCTCGAACAGTAACAGTTCGACTGGAGCTGGTTTATATCTCGATACGAAATATCTATTTGTACATGAACGTGTCGAGGAAAATAATCTTTGTATCGAGTATATTAGTACTAAGGATATGCTTGCGGATCCGATGACTAAAGGTCTCCCTCCTAAGGTTTATGAAGAACATGTTCGGAATATGGGATTATGTAAAGACCTTATTTGAGCATATTGTACTAGCTTATGTTTTATGTTTAATGAAATTTCCTCAAGTTTGATTTTGTATGTCTATTAGAATATGTTCAACCGGTATAATGGCATATGGACAAATAAAAGTTACAAATCAAACAAAGGGCTTACGCGTATTTTGATCATAACGACTAGGTTTTAAATTAAGGCTATAGTATGATTAATGGGGGTCCTGAGTCGCATAATGATTCAACGGCTGTATTTTTCTGCTATAGTACTTGTTTAAGGCTAAAATGAGTGTTAACTCCTGATCAGGCTTATCTAATACTCATAGTAAATGATTACTCGGCTAAGTGGGAGAATGTAAGATTAAATATATTATGTTTAATATTTAATCTATAGCCATCTTAATCATTTACATTATAGAGATCAAAATATATAATAACCTATTAAATAATTAGTTGGTAATTGTTGATGGACCATATTACCCTTAGTAACTAATTAGGTTTCCTCCTGGGTGCTTATATAAGGAGAGTTATGTGGAGGTTTAAGGGTTACTCAGTTTCACAATTCACACCCCATAAGTCATAACATCAATAAGGTTTTCGGCCTCCTCTCCATAACCGATACCCTTTTCGGTTTCTAAGTTCCCATCATCAGTCAGCACCCTAAGGAGGAACCAGATCAAGATGACAGGCATGTCGAACTCCCTTACAGGATTCTCCTCTGCACTATCTGCTGTGACAGGTATGATTTATATTGTTTTCCTTCATGCACAAACAGAACTGAACCAACATATACAAGTGTAAATCAATGGTCAGAATTTGATGATGAAAATACACTAGTGTATTTTACGATTTGATGATGTAAATCAATGGCCAGGATTTGTTCACTCAGTGTACAAATACACTAGGGTTCACTCTAGAACCTCACCCATCCTTTTTCTTTCCTCAAGTTTAAAGTCATTATAGTCAAGAGAGGCTGATTTTTGTATGTAATGGTTAGGAATAGCCAAGTTAAAGGTGTTTTTAGTGGACATATATACCCTTGGGTAGTCACTATTCATCAAGGTCGTTTGTGGAGATCAAACAAGTTTAATAAGAATATGAATAGTGTACGATGTAAAACTAATTCTAAGAGATATTATAAGGCACTTTTTGTAACATCAAAGATTTTATAAAAGACAAAATTGGTTAAAAAGTCTAACTAATATAAAAAAACATAGTTATATGAGTAAGAGTTTTTAATTAATCCAATCGTCCTATCGAAGATTCGATTATTTTGATCCTATAGCAAACCAAATAGTCGAGAAATGACAAATCGAATACAAAATATGATTTGTCTTTAGATCATCCGCTTGAATAAAAAAATTATTTCATTTTTAGACTTCCAAATGACCGACCAAGTCGTCCATACAATCTTTTTTTTCTCGACCAACCCGAATCATCTACCCACGACAACATCCTACTCAGAGCAACAAAAGTGGGAAACTAATGTGATGAGTTTGATGTAGATTGCCTAACAAGTTATAATGAAATGAATTAGGTTTTTTTTTTTTTTTTTTTTTTTTTTTTTTTTTTAATGAAAGGAAATGAAATGAATTAGTGACTTGAGCATGTGAAAGAACTAATGTGATGTGGATTGCCTAACCTGTTACCAGGACAAGAAGCGTAGAAATTTGACATATAAGTAAAAAAGCAACGACTTTAACGTAACAAAAGATACGTACACGATTTTTTTTTTTTAAAGAATCACACATCAAAATGAATTTCTTTTGACTTTGGTGCAAATAAGAGTAAGGGTATACGGTGTGGTGCGGTAAACACTATCGGTAAAGCGATTATCGATCGGTAACATCGCCGCCAATTGTGTTTACGATCGGCTAAGTTCATTGAGTGGTAAAGCTTTACCGATGCGGGGTAAAGTTGTTTGTGAGAGATAAAGTTGTCAGCTTTTGATTTATATGTTTTTTTAATAATAGTTTACCTAATCCAAGTGTTTAACCACCACCAACGTTTTTGAGCAATAGGTAAACAAAATAGGTAAAATGACGTGACACTATTTGATTGGGTGATTTGAAAGTTTACCTAATTCAAATGTCTAACCACTCCCTACACCCTAAAAGACTTGTTAAAAATTTCACATCAAATTGAATTCTCTTGGCTTAGTTTGTCACATGATTACCTTTTTTTTGAACGACAAATTTGGATCACTGACAGACTACTGGAGTATCATCGTGTTACTAGCGGAATCACCCGATCATATTCATCTCCACTAGACAACAATGACAATACACAAATTCAGGATGAAACCCAATAAATCTGGAAAAACCTCTTCATAAGAATCGAACCCATAACCCAATTGTCATAAATATTATCCCAACCTAAGATGCCACTAGACTATAATGCCACACCTTTGTATCCACAAATGCAATTATTGGCTTTGGTTTTAGTTGCACCATATACAAATTAACACGTTATTACTACTCTTAGATATGATTATGTGGAAAATTTATATGTAGGAATAGGATCATGTGAGAATTACTAGGCTAATTGAGAAATTTAAGAAGCATTCTGGATCACATATTTTCTCTAATGTTTTCGTAATATACACATATGTATAGCTTAAAATTGACTATATACATATGTGTATATTACGAAAAGCTTAGAGAAATATGTGCTCCAGAATGTTTCTCAAGTTTCTCAAATATGGTGGACTTCTTTTAAGATCTCTAACCTATATTTATATGTACACACTAGGTTCTTACCTGGGATTGCTTCCCGGGCTCAGGAAACTTAGTTTATATTAATTATTATTTGTTATTAATACGACCACATTACATCAACCATCTCATTCGATTCAACAACAATGTCCTCAAATCACCAGATTAGATCATGAACCCATATTAGAGGTTGTTAGGATTTGAGTTTGTTTTTTATTGTGTTTTTGTTTAAGAATTAAGAAGATGAACAGGTAATGCAGCGGAATTAAAATGGAAATAAACTTTGCACACAATCAAACAGGAGAAATGCTTTCAACACACATATAAACATCTCAGTGATATGAAATCTAACAATCTAACAGAGTATAAAACACTGATGTGATAAATACTGTTAACATAAACAAAGGTAGAATATCTGTTGTTGATGCTGAACCACTGTTGTTGTTGGGCAGTGGTTCGTCTTTGAGTTTGTATAGGGTTTGTCTCGAGAGATAAAATATAGCGAACCACTGCTACACTAAACAATGTTACATAAGAAACACTGATACATAAATATTATAGTTGAATCCGCTATAGATGCTGAAGCACTGCTGCTACTGAGCAGTGGTTTTCCTTTCGTTGAACAGACTTTAGGTACATAAGTGCTTGTCTTTAACATGGCTTTGTCTTCAACAGTGGATAGGCCTCATCAGTCTTTAAGTACATCAGTCTTTATAAGGAGCAGTGGGGTGATGTGATAAATACCGTTACATATAAACATCTCAGTGATATGAAATCTAACAATCTAACAGAGTATAAAACACTGATGTGATAAATACTGTTACATATAAATACTGTTAACATAAACAAAGGTAGAATATCTGCTGTTGATGCTGAACCACTGTTGTTAGGCAGTGGTTCGTCTTTGAGTTTGTATAGGGTTTGTCTCGAGAGATAAAATATAGCGAACCACTGCTACACTAAACACTATTACATAAGAAACACTGATATATAAATACTAAAGTTGAATCCGCTATAAATGTTGAAGCACTGCTGCTACTGAGCACTGGTTTTCCTTTCGTTGTTCAGGCTTTAGGTACATAAGTGCTTGTCTTTAACATGGCTTTGTCTTCAACAGTGGATAGGCTTCATCAGTCTTTAAGTACATCAGTCTTTATAAGGAGCAGTGGTTAATTATAACAGTCCTTAGCATGATCAGCTGTTATAACCACAACATAACCCTTTGAGAGGAAGCAAATGTCCGGCTATTCATTTGAGAGGACTCATTGCATTACATCCCTGTTGAAAAACAGAATCCATAAATTTAGCGCAAAATGGATTTGAAAGATGAGTGGTCAACATAAAGAATGAAGAAACAGAGGTTGACCATCAAACCAATCCTTCACACTATTTAACCTTTGTTGACTTACCAAACAGATGTTCAGACACAATTCAACATCAACATCATCTAAATCTTACTCAAACACTAAATAATAAGTAAAAATAAAACACAATGTAGATTCATAAAATTAAATTTATTCATTTATTCATGACCTTAAAACTAAAAGTCAAATAATTACATCACATACTGAACAATATTAAAGTTCAAATCTAAGAATAACAACAAGAATTAAGAAACTTTAGTTTCAACTCCATCGATTGCTGAACCTCTCGATGTATGTCCTTCAGCATCGCCATGAACTGCACGTCTCTATCACCGCACTCTATATTACTAACAACACAAATAAGAAACAAACCTAAAATGCAAAGGTCTCTTCTCAACTGTTGTAGCACATCTGAGTTTTCACGATATTGCACGAATCTATCCATACTTTCTATAAAAGAAAAAATCCCAATGACAAACCTGACGCAAGAAAACCTGACTTTCGATTTAACGAAAACCGAACAATGCAACTTTTCACGATGTTGCAACAATGATACTGCAACATCGATATTGAAAGGTTGATGTGTGATGGGAAGCTTCATTGAAACGACGATGTTGGAACAATGATACTGGAACGATAACATGTAAACATAATCAACAAACATTCGAACAAAGAAGTGTAATCGGAGATTAGCGGCTGAATCACGAGAAAGATGCATTCGAGAGAGAGAGATACGCTCACATATACGAGCGAGCGAGATTTGAATGTGAAACCAGATAATTATATCTTATTTATAGGATTAGAATATATGGTTTGAATTTTGAACTTTGAATGTGGGAACTGATAATTATATCTTATTTATTGGGAACTGACGTTTATTGGTAATCGACAGTAGTGTATATCCTTATATCCTGCTTTATTAAACTATTAAATATTAAATATTTGAATTGATATGCAAAGTAGGAAAAAAAAGAGAGAGAGAAGGTCAATTTTAAATTAGCATTTTGCATATTTTGAATTTCAAAATTACTGATATTATCAGTAATTACTGATCTGATTTGAAAGCAATTGTCATGATGACTTTTCTAATTTTTATTTTAACTTTAATTAAGAGATAATAACCGTCAGTTTGAAATTCACATTTTGCATATTTTAAATGTCCAAAGCTCAAGAAATTAGCATTTATTACTGATTTGATTTGCAACAAATAGTCATCAAGAATTTTTTATTTTTTAATTTAACTTTAAATTTTATGATGAAAACAATGTTGGAGGAAATCTTACCTCATTGGAATGTAATGATTAGGTAAAATGGTAATTTCATTGTAATTCTAGTTTTTATTTGATAATTTCAATCTATCACTAATTAACACCATCAATAATAAAAATGTGAGCAGTGGCTTTTTTTTAGGAAAACCGCTGATGGTCAATATCAATAGATGTCAACAATAAAAAAGTGAGCAGTGGCTATTTTTTCCTATCAGTGGATACCCAACAGTTTTTTAAACACTGATGTTTGGTCAGTCAATGGTCAACACGAAGATTGAAGAAACATATGTTTCGCCTTATATATCAGTTTTCTGGACTTAAACAGAAGTTTGACCTTAAACAGATGTTTGCCCATAAACAGAAGTTTGGCCATAGACAGATGTTTGGCCATAAAGAGATATTTGTCTGGACTTGATTTTTATTTATTAGTATAAAGATGAAACAACAATGTCTTCAAATCACCGGATTAGATCATGAACCCATATTAGAGGTCAAACAAAAGCACAACAGGACCAATAGTCAAATAGATGTTGACCTTAAACAGATGTTTGGTTTAAAGCCAAACATCTGTTTATGGCCAAACATCTGTTTAAGGTCAAACATCTGTTTAAGTAAAAATATCTAATATAGAAGGCGAAACATCTGTTTAAGGCAAAACATATGTTTAAGGTTAAACATCTGTTTATGGGCAAACATCTGTTTAAGGTCAAACAACTGTTTAAGTCCAAACCTCTGATATAAAAGGCCAAACATCTGTTAAAGGCCAAACATATGTTTAACCCTGAACAGATGTTTAAGTTAATAAGATCTACTGTCTTCTCACACTGTTTTCCTCTTAAAAACACTGTTCAACCTAACATGTGTTTCCATTAACTATTGACCAAAATGCAAACAGATGTTAAAACCACTGTTTGTTATTGTACTTCTTTACAAAATTACATAGAATTCAAGAAAACGAAACAATGACTTAAAGAACTATAATTTAACACATAATCTAATCGGGCAAAGCAATCTATTATCTGACAATTCCCTGTTTTTTACAACATGAAACACAACATCATCATCTGCAATAATCAGATGATATTAAATATACATAATAATACTTATTCAGCTTAAAATTACAACGAAATTTAAAATCTAAGAACAACACCAAGAAATTTACGAACCTAACAGCAAAAATTTAGTGCTTTTAGCTTAAAATTTAGTGCTTTTAGCTTTAAACTCCATCAATGTATATCTCCGGCAATCGCCATGAACTCCACGGAAGTACTCAATGCATCAACATCAGGATTTATAGAAACCTGATCTCTAGTGAACAGACCAAGATGCAGTACATGAAAACACTTCTTCAGCTGTTGAAGAGTAGCCATGTCCTCATATACTTAATCCTTAACTTTGTTCATAAAGAGCTGCTTTAAACCAAACTTTATGCTTCTTTTAATACAAAAAAGGCAGGAAAGACCATTACTCTAGTAAGATAAAATCTTATCTTACAACAGTAGCAGATCCTTTCTTGCGTTTAGTAGGAACTACTGTGGGTTCTACAACATCATCTTCTGCCCAATTCAATTATAATCATCATTTAGTCATAAGAAAAAATTATTTTAACTGTAAATTCAATATTCTTTCTTTGTGTTTAACTTAACTTTATGCTTCTTTTAATACAAACCTATAATAACCCGCAGCAGATTGTATGAATTTCAAACAACTGTGATTAGACTGAAATATAAAGCGAGAATTAGAGTATATCACTTCAAAATTAAAAACTCAAAATTTCAAAATTGGAGTAGCAAAAAACACATACTTTAAACGATGTTGGAACAATGATACTGGAAACAATCGTAGAACAATCATCATCATCATCATCTGCAACAGATCATTCACAATCATCATTTAGTCACAACTCAGATAACAAAACTTTAGTAAAAATCAAAAACAAAAACACATACCATGATCATGGCAAACCACATATCACCAAAAATTAACCAAACAATCGGAAGATTCAAATCTCAAGCAAATGAAACCCTAATTTCAAAAAGAATAATCGGTGAACATATTCACAGATCAATAATCAACAGATGTTGTACTCATATCATAACCGTTAAGAAAAATCGACACAGATCTATAAACATACAAATCAAACCTCAAGATGAAAGAAACTTGTAAGAGAGACACCCCAGAACCATTAGCCGGCGGCCCATCTCTTGATCTAACTCTCGAACGAAACCCTAGCAATGGTTTAAGAGGAAATCATGAAAGTATTTCAATAAAAAAAAGAAGAACAAACCTTTTGAATGAAGATAATCGATGAATAAAAGAAGATTTTATGGTGGCGTCTGGAAGAAGATTAGGGTTTGGATGGAGAGAATGATCTCAATAATTGAAGGATGTAGGCCAAAATATAATTTGAAGAGGTGATAAAGGAAAAAAGGGGACAGAGCACTGTTCAACGGCTTTGCGGCGATTCTCGACGAAGAACATGCTGCTAAAGTTGCAGGTTTATTATGCTCTTATTGTTGGTGTAAGTATCCAGATATAGGGCGATTCTCGGCAGTGGTGATTGTTAAAGGGGGTTAGGGTTTGTGAAGTTTGAATCGCCTGAATATAGAGAGAGAAGGAACCCTAGGCGTTTCTAAACAAAGATGAGAAGAGAGATGATAAAAGGAAAAGGGGATGGCACTGTTGGGCGGGAAAAGAAGCCCTAATTTACTGACACGTGGCCCAAATCACTTTCATTTATTATATATAACTAGCGGTAAGACCCGTGTGCAAACACGGGTCGTTTCTTAGAAAACCATGCATAAGTTAAGCTTGGTGGTAATTCTATATAAGCTTGAGTTTTTAACATTACTTATGAATAGATTGTAGCCGGCTTTAAACAATCTAATTCAATAAGCTTGAGTTTTTAACATCGAGTAAAGCATTATATTGAAATCAACAATCAGGTATTCAGGTGTGAATAATGAGTAAAGCATTACAAAAGGTTTTAAACAGGTAATCGCATCGAATTCAATTGTAGTAGAGCTGGACGCCCATGTCGTTGTGAATCTACATCTCTATGAAACAGGGTACCAACGTGCTCTCCTCTTAGAACCTTGTAGGGGCAACAGCTTGGACTCTTGTATCAGTGGAAGTAGAGTTTAAAGCAATATAAATATCATATAAACCAAATATAACACATGGATCACCAACATGAAGATGGGAGTAGACGTGCCTAAAAATTCCTCCTGAAACCGTCTCAAATGCCATAAAGACTGCAATTGAAGAAAATACTTATGAATATTATCTTTGAGATGGATATAAACATTTGGTAAAACATGGGTTTTATAAAGAATTACCTGTATAATAACATTTAAAAAACAGTTGTATTCGCCGACTTCATTCTTCAAGCCTGTGCCATAAACATCACTTCCCTTTACATTGTCTAATTCGATTTCGATAGATGTAATACAAGAGTCTTCCCCTTCTATAAGCATGTCATCATGCATCATCGATCCAGATATTGAAGAATATTGCTTGTGCGAATGAAAAGCATCTGCAATTTTTAATACAAATAAGAAGAAATATCATTTCCCGAAAGCTATAAAAAAGAACATGATGCCCGAAGTCCAAGAAGAATTTGCCAAGTTGATTAAACTATGAGCTTCACCAAAGTAATTACAATATTTTCTTAAACACCAACATTATGCATAAACTCGATTCTTTTGGATATTCATATCTTTAATTCGATAACCATACATAAACCTCTGTTTGTTGTGAAACATGTATTTGGCAAAGGCATACTCGATTATTTGAAACCTCTGTTTGTTGTGAACAGATGCTAGAAAATAAAACAGATGTTTGAAACCACTGTTGGGTTAAAACAGTGTTTTATGGATAAAACTGTGGTTGAAACCACTGTTGGGTCAAAACGGTGGTTTGAAACCACTGTTGGGTCAAAATAGTGGTTAAAACAGTGGTTTTGTTGGGATTGAACCCTACCAGAGGAACAGATAATGTAAAGCCAAAACCTGATCACAACAGTGGATTCACAATAAGCAGATGTTTACACTAAACTCTCCCCTTGACAGTGGTTACCTATCTGCTGATACACTCTAAACACTGCTCAGAAGAACAATTGATGAACCAAACACTGATGAAACAACTAAAGACTGCTGAAGACAAATACTGAGCTCTATCTACTGCTGTCTCTTAAGTACTGCTGAAGATTCAAGCACTGCTCATTCAAAGACTGATCATCTTTTGAAGAAAGCACTGATGTTCAAGTAATCAGTGCTTAGGCTACAACAGTGGAACGTGAACAGTGTTAGACTTGTTTTGTATTGTACTATCAATCAGTTGTTAGACATCAGTAGTTTTGTATAGATCAGTGTCTATAGGTTGTTAGGCTGTTAGAAGTCACTATCATGGTGACGTCAGCTGAAGTACATCAGTAGTTTGGTTTGCCTATAAATATAACAGTACTCTGTACTGTTATATTTGATTCGTTTTGAGTGAGTTCTTCTCCTCAATTCAATCCTTTCATCTTGTGCAACCAACCCTGGAGTATCAGGCTGAGGGGGAGTTTAGTCTGTAAGCTTGCATTGTAATCTTTTGCTTTTAAAGTAATCTTTCGACTCTATGAAAAAGCAATTGTTTATCAAACTATATTCTCCTTTGATTGTGTTTACAAAGTTTGTTATCCATTTCGGCTACACTTAAAACTGCTTATATATATTTGATTTGTTCAAACATCACAAACAAGCACAATCATGAGAGCGGAACTACCTGATGACCACATAAGCGGAACTATATGTACACATAAGCGAAACTATTTCTAACCTATGTACACATGAGCGAAACTACAACATAAACTTCTAATTTTGACTTTCTAAACCCTATGTTGACCTATCTTGACCTAAGACGTAATTCAGACGTAGTCAACAGACATTCCATGCATCAACAAGGTGCCATATCCCAACCTCTTTTATTTTCTTTTTTATCTCGTTTTTTGCATTTTTACACCGTTAAATTTGTTATTATATATGTTTAGTCTCTCAGTTTTAAGTTTCTTAACAGACGTGTTTAGTACATGTATTTTAATAATTTTTTATGGGTTAATGGATTTAAACACCCCCAACTATGGCCATTTGGCCGCTGGCACTCTCAACTTTGACTTTGGCTCACACCACTCCCAACTTAACACATTGATTGTCATGGCACTCCCTCGTTAAATATTCACTAACCAGGTTAGTAAATTTAGCCTATGTGGCAATTTTATCTGATGTGGCATGTATGATGTTTCATTTAAACTGATGTGGCCAATTATTTTTTTTAAAGAAATCTATATAATAATTATTATTTAATAATATATATATATATATATATATATATATATTATATGTGTATTTATATATGCAGAGCCCCAATTCAATCGAAATCCCTAATTCAATTGCACCCGAAATCCACTTTACGAATTCAATTAGCCAGAAATCCAGTTTTCATTCAATTAACCCTAAACATGATCGGTTCCGATGACCCCAAATCATCATCTTCCCCAACCTTCAACCGATCGTACACTATTCACTCTACACCCAACGATTCCACAAAACCTAACCCTAATTCTTCACTCCAACGCTCCGATTCCGTCAAGAACGCAAACGAATCTGAAACCATAAAAGTCAAGAGCCTATGCAGCATATTCGAAGCTCGTAGGGCACCAAAATCCAAAACGCAAACGAAACTGAAACCAGAAAAGTCAATTTCATCAAACGAATTGTCTGCAATTCGATTAGCTGGAACAGAGGATCGTGTGGTTCAATGGACTCTGCGTATAGAAATGAGTTGTTAAACATCTCCGTCGGCCACCACCACCACCACCGCCGCGGCTCCACCTCCACCACTGCCATACGTTGCTTGTGTCTTCACCGTACGCCACCACCAACCGGTGGTGGCCGTTTAAATGTTTTGCAACAGGAGGGTGTCGGAAGGGGGGTATGGCCGGTAATTGGCTCCGGTCGCCAACTACCAGACACGAGAGAGGGATGCTTGTTTTGAGTGTTTTGCCTGATTTGGGGTTCAATTTAAAGATATGGGGATTGATTTAGGTTTTATAGGTGGGTGGGTGTGGTGGTGATGTAGAGGTGCAACGGTGGTGGGCGGTGTGGTGGTGAAGGTGGAGCTGTGGTGGTGACGGTGATGAAGGTGGAGGCGTTAAATAATCACTAACCTGTTGAAGGTGGAGCTGTGGTGGTGACGGTGGGTTGCAACTTGAGAGATTGGGAGGAGATGATAGAGAGAGAGAGGGGGATGTTTAAGTACTGAGAAGAGAAGATTTATATATTATTTATTTAATTTTATTTTACTTGAGCTCCACATCATCTTGCCACCTCATAAAAAATAAGCCATGTCATCAAAAATTGAACACGTAATCAAAAAGAACTAACCTGGTTAGTGAATATTTAACGAGGGGGTGCTATGACAATCAATGTGTTAAGTTGGGAGTGGTGTGAGCCAAAGTCAAAGTTGAGAGTGCCAGCGGCCAAATGGCCATAGTTGGGGGTGTTTAAATCCATTAACCTTTTTTTATTTGCTAGTTAACTTTGTTTATATATATGTTTGATTCTTCTACTTTAACTTTAGTGATATACATGTTTAGTTTTTCTACTTTTATTCATTTTGATATTTCACCTTTTAGTGTTTTTTCCTAGCGTGACAAATCAAACTGACTTATGCGGCAACTTGCGGGGTAAAACTACTAGTTATAGTTATTCCAGAACCGAGAAAACTAATATCAGTCAAACAAATTTTTAAAAAATAATTAACTTTTTATATGTTACTAATCTTTGTAAAAAGAATAAAGAAAATACATGTAGATCGATGAGCTATAGTAGATCGTAAATTACATGTGTGTGTGTATATATTGTATGAGCTATATAGCCTGTCAATCTACATAACCTTCTAATAATAAATGGTTGATTTTTTTTAAGTATTTGGTTAATATTGGTACTCTAAAGTTCTCAACTAACTCTGTTGTCTCATAATAAGCACCGTATTACTTTTATCTTTACAATCGTGACGCAATGTCACATCATTTTTTAAATATATTCCAGTTTTAAAGAAAACCTCAGAGCGTCATATTTTTCCTTATATCTATTTTTAGGATCACGATATTCACACACGTATCCTTATTTCCACACCCCCTAAAGCGCCGCGCTTTGGCGTTTAGGGTTCTTTTCCAGACAAAAGGTGATGTGACTTTGATACGAGGTTTGATTCTGTACGAGGTTGTCAGCTGTGTCACGAGGAACCCTAAGCGTGGCGCTTTGACCAAAGCGCGACACTTCGGTCCCAAATTTTGGTGCTTTTAAAAAGGCTGGTCATGCATTCGATATTCATTCAAAATTCGAAATTGCAAAGGTGTTTCAAACAAACGCGTGTTTTGTTGTGGATTGTAGAGACGCTGATGGAGCTCCGGGCTCAAGCGGGATTGCCACCGCATCCACCGCCACCGTCCCCACCGCCAGAGGATCAGTAGCTTTAGTTTTTATTAGAGATTCAATTGAACTTTTGTATTAGACATTCAGTTGTACTTTTGTTTTGTATGTACACACTAACTTTATATATATTTATGCAGTTGATCTTTTATTTACACCATGTTTGTTTGGATTATTTGCGTTTATTTCTTATGTCTCTTTCGAAACTTATTGTATGGTGTTTTAATTAAACATGTTCATTTAATTTAACAAAATAAAACCGGTTAACATTTATAAAAGCAATGACATAATGAAACGTATCTTATAAACAACTGTTATAAATCAACTATAACCGGTACACTCATGTTAACATTGTCTGTTGACTTTACATCACATATTTCCGTCGTTCAGCAAATAAACTTATAACATGTTCCCTAATTCATATTAAGTTTCTTGACAAAATATGCAAAATATATAATAAGAAAGGAAAAGATAGATGTCAATGATAGATGTGTGACACCTGTGCTCCGTAAACACACACACAATGTAGGACACTATCTTTTATCAAAGAAACAATGTGTTTTGACCTCAAAAATTTGTTTCTTTTGGTTTTACAATTTCACATTTTGATTCTAGTTCATTTTCAAGCTTTAAATCGCTTTCTGGAAAGTTAAACGCGAACTGATGCGAAAACGTAATCAGTTTAATGCGGCAAACACTCCGGAGTAGTGACATAGGCTTAACATACCTTAAATAACTTTTAGATAACTTAGAAAAAGGTTTTGAAAGCTTTGGTGTGTCAAAAATAAGTTTATTCACACTCAGGGACTATTTGCGTCAAACTGCGAAAGTCTGCTGATTCACATAGTATCGCACATTCCGGAACTTGATCATAAGTTAAACATGCTCTAAATATCCTTTCCATAGCTTAGAAATAGGCTTTGAGGTGTTTAGTGCGCAAAAATAAACTTATTTGATCAATAGGGACAAAAAGCGTCAAAAAGTGCATAAGTTTGCATTTTCGCGCATATCTTACGTTCTGAATATATCCGGACTTCCAAAAATTTACGTAATCATTAAAATAATTTTATTTTAGTGATTGGCATGATAAAATTTCATTCGTCGCGTAATTTGGATCGTTTTTGCGTTCGTTACGACTTCCGTCGTAATTAACCGAATAACGCAACCGTACGGCCAAACGAACCGACATCCGTGATGTCTTTGAGCATATTTTAAGTTCCCTATACTTTAACATCATTTTAGAGCCTTGAAATGGGGTTAAAGGGGTTTAAAAGTGACAAAAAAAAATCAAGTTTTACAAGTACATGGACCATTTTTGAAATTTCTAGCAGATACATTGAACTTGGTCCATTTTTTAGGCACCCATGGTATTTCAAAACAATGTGCCACACATGGATGGTTTTGATCCTTGTTTTGCAATACCATTTGATGGTTTTAAGTATTCCCATGATTTTGAAAACCATGTACCCACATGTAAGGTCTAGATCAAGGCACGGTTTACGAGGAACGATCCTAACGGTTCTTGATTTCCTATAAATACCCCCACCCATTTTCATTTCATTTCACACCAAGATCTGATTTTATATCCTAAGTTGAAGCTCTATGCTTCATCCCTGGATATTTAGATCAAGATCTTCCGTTCTTGGACCTTTTGTAAGTATTCTTTCGTTCTTTTTCGCGTTTTTAGCGTGAAAGTCAAACTTTGTTTGACTTTCTGCATTGACCAGTTTATGGTCAACACGAAGTTAGTTTGAACTTCATAACGTGAGCGTAATCACGATGGTTATAGTCCCTAGTGACTATACCTACTGATTACCACGTTGTCTAGGCATAGTGACGAGTCGTAGTTTCGGCCAAAATGCGTATTCTTGCGTATTTTGTAACCAAACTACTTTTAGGTATCAAAACCGTTTGTTTTGATACCAAACCTGTTTTCAAACTTTGTTAAACATGTTCTAACATGTTTAGCTCGTCACTTTAGGTTTAGTGCTTGTGTAGAGTCGTAAGGTAAGCGATCTAATCAATCGCTTAGACTTACGAACCCGACCCGTTTGGTCGATCATTAGGATCCGACCAAACATGTAATGTGACCATAGTTGTATAGGGAATAACCTTCCGAGGTTATACCTTATGGTCACTTCGTTTAGTTAGTTGTATGATAGGTAGTTTATATGCCTTAGGAAAATGATCAAAATACCCTTTTTGCACATAATTTCATTTTAAGCATATGTAACACATGTTTTGACATCTAAACTGATTATATAACATAATTAGATATGTTAAGGCATATAATACTTGTCCTAGGACTAGTTAGGCGTCTCGAACGGGCTTTCGCGCGAACGACGCGTTAAAGTGGCGTAAGCTACCTTAATGGGTCGTACTCGGTCGTAAGCACTTAGGTTAGGTTTCATTTTAGAATGTAGGCTTTGTTAAACCGTAACACATGAGTTCCAATACTCATTTGGTTTACAAGACCTCATTCTACCCGATCTTCCGATTTAGGTGTCAATTCCCTAATATAGTGTCTGTTACCCTAGGAATCGCTTCAACATTTGAACTCTTGGTCTTTTGAGCTTTGTTATATCTTTTGAACCGAGACTATACGCAACCCCAGGCGAGTACATAGTTACCCTCTTTTATTGTTTTCAAATGTTTTGGGGTGATTCATATGTGCAATCGATTTTTTTTTCAAAATGTAAGGCATACATGTGTTCACTAAGTGCTTTTATGTGTATTATTCCGATTATGCAAATGATATGTTTTATCCTTAAGTAATCTACCTATCTTCATAGTTAGATTCATATAGGATATTTGAAGTACAGACTTAGATCTTCCTGTCTTCATAGTGAGATTTTTAAGAAGTACTTTGCAGACTCAATGGTTGGTTTTTGTGTAGTTTGCTGGTGATTTAGAAAACGAAACTAGATAATACAATAAACACATGGTGGATACGCCGCTGGTACTTCCTATATATAAGTGTGCTTATTGTATTACCTTCCGTGGCGTTATCCCAAATCACCATTAGGATTTAGTTTGGCTTTAATTCAATAATTCAATATGATAAGAACCCAGGATCCCTGCAGTATCTATCTATCTTCATAGTTAGACTCATATGGGATGTTTAAAGTACCAATATTGGAATCCTTTATTGGATTCATAGTGTGCTTTAATGCGTGTTAAGTTAGACAATGTGATATAACCCAAATCCTTATAACATCTATCTATCTTCATAGATTGATTCTTGTAGGATGTTTAAAGTACTGATACTGGAGTCCTTGATTGGATTCATTGTGTGCTTTAATGCGTGTTCACAAGTTGGTTGGTTTATGTGTTATGTGGTAGTTGTGATTTAAATAACAAAACGGGTATAATAAAATAAGCACATGGTGGATACGCCGCTGGTACTTCCTATATATAAGAGTTCTTATTTTATTATTCTTGTAGCGTTATCTGGATCACTTTAGGATTTTGTGTACAATTGTTCATTGTTGGTTGTCAAAATCTTTGTAGAATCTTCCATATTCTTATGTGTTAGATTCTTAGAAAGATATCCGAAGTATTATCATGATTCATTGATTTGATTTATGTAATACTTATATATGTTTTGATTTATTTCAAAACAGTTATTATTAATCCTTGATTGGATTCCTAATAACACATTCTTAAGTTTTTATGATAGTTAAATCGGGATTTCAATATAAAACATAAAACTTACTTAGTAAATATCATAATGCCATATACAAACCTATTTTTGTCACAAGTTTTCACAATTAAGACTACAATACCAAATGTTTTTGCCATTTATTTGGCCAATAAAACCTATGTATTCGCCGGCATTTTTATGCTGACTGTTTTCGCATATGTTTCAGGTTTTCGACTATTTCAAGCGTGCAACGCATAGGACTGCATACGGGCCTTAGACTTCTAAAACAAAAGACAATTACATGTATTCTTTGTTTGTAAAACGATGTTAATGATATTGAAACAATTTAGTACCAGTAGTTGTGAGCAATTTGTAACGTGACTCCCCGATATTTCCGTCGCGTGTTGTTATATTACGCGATTGGGGTGTTACAAGATGTCAATAACATATGATGACATCAGAAAAAGGTAGACCACACCACTGAACCACAATGATCCAAGTGTCTAAACCCTACCTCTCCCCACTGAACCATCATCAACTACGTACTACTACTTCTAGCCCTCTAAGGTCACTCTACCGACCCCTACCTATCGACCAACTTGTACTTCCCCAACCGTGTGCTTCTTGGACGAAGAATCTATCATGTTAAGCGACCGTTATAAATCAACTTTAAATTATATATGTTTTATACAAATAAAACACGAATCTACAACTTTTCAACAAAAAAGCCCACTTTTTTCACCAAACCCCATTTTTTCTACCAAAAAAAAAAAAAACAGAGACACCTAAGCGCGACGCTTTGGCCAAAGCGTAGCGCTTAGATACAAGGTCAATAAACAGGGTCTGACAGGTTCAGACCTTGTTTGTTGACTTTACATCTAAGCGTTGCGCTTTGACCAAAGCGCAGCACTTCGGTGTGTGTATAGACAAGAGGCGTATGTGAATAGCCAAAGCCATTTTTTTAACTTTTACTTATCACGTTAATTAAAATTAAAAGTTTAAATTGTTAAATTAGTCATTTCATCACGTCAAATCGCTTTATAATTATAGTACTATGCACAACTAAACGTACTTTGAATTATTGGTAGAGACTAATCCACTATAGCCCCATACAACCAAAGACAACTATATAACTTCGCCTTGCCGTCTCATAGAAGTCATGTTCTTCGGTTTTTCCGACCCACATAACGTCACCATCCATGATTATGGTTTTTAAATCACTTAATAACATCACCATCCATGATTATTGTTACAACAAGAAACCTCCAGAACATATAATAGTTATAATATATCTTTATTAAAAAAATAGTTACTTACAACAATGGGGTCATTATCACGGAACAAAACAATAGGATTATTGACAATAATAACAATTAAGAGTGTAAATAAAACAAGCGGTCCCAACTAAGTTTAAACACAGAACATTCCGAGCACTATATTTAAGACCAAGTTTTACTAATTAGTAGTTTACAAGGTCGAATCCATTTTGTTATGTAGTTGTATATTGTATTATATTATGCAATATGCAATATTATTATACTCATCATACAAGTAATAAATTTGTTTAGGCTCACTCAAACAAGCTATAGTCCAAGCTCATTTTCTAAACGGCCTCAAGCTTGTTAACTAATGAACTTCAACTTAGACTCATTCAACTCGAGTTCATTTAAAATTTGGCACAATTTGAGCTTTTAGTAAGACGGTTTCAAATAGCTCGTAATCGTTCCATTAGTTTACACCCCATTTGAATAATCTAGTTATAATGTAAAGAAACTTATGATGTCTATGAACACACTTATCTAGAGCTCCGAGTGAGATCTTTGATTATTACTTTTTCTTGGTAATTATATACTTTTAACAGCTCAAATGAGTTAAATTTTAAAATAGTACGCCATTTTTAGGTCTGTTATGCCTAAATGGTTATGTCAGAACAGTTTCTTAAATATAATTATTACTAGACATGGCATACCTGATATGATAACATGGTGGCATAGCAACTTATAGAGAGAGACAAAGGTGCCAAAGTTGGAGAGCTAGTAGCGTCTATTAAGTCTTTGTCCTTTATTTGGCTAAGGTCAAGATCTAGGTTTAAAAAGATTGTTTGGAAGGATTGGATGGTGAACCCATTGTATATGTTGTAGTTTGTGCGTCGGTCCTTGTTTTGAGGGCCGGTCGCGGTTTTATTGAAGTTTACCTTTAAAAAAAACGTATAATCATTTACATCTAATAATAAGATGTAGACATGTTATGTAAGTATGCGCCACGTATTGACAAATTTATACGCAGGTATTTGTTTACCGCACTGAACAAACCTTGAACTAGATACATACTAAAATAATAGACATGTATTGTATTAAGTTTCATGTGCCTCCTTAAGGCCATGTGCAGTCATAAAGCCTCTTTGTGGGCGTTATGCGACACGTGTCGTGCCACGTCACACAGGGGCTTTATGAGGCATTATATCACTAGACCCCATAGTCAAAAAGCCTCTACCTCATCATTACTCAATTAGTTAATTTTCAATTTTTTTAATTAATTTTTAACTTTTTAAAATTAAAAACCATTTCATTAAATAAAAAAACATTACAATAAAATAGAAAACATTAAAATAAAATAAAAAACATTACATTAAAAAAACAATACATTTATTCTTCGTCTTCATCTTCGTTCTCTCCTTCTTCCTCTTCATTTTCTCCAGCATCCAAACCTATGCTTTCAAAGTTCCCGGCTTCGAATTCCTTAACTTCTTCTTCCTCGGAATCTTTTTCGTCGTCACCATCGTGTCGAATTGGGTGAATCGCCCAAGCATGTTCGACCAAATCCGCCTTTGACCCGTTATGTATATCCTTAGATCGCAATAGTTGAGCATTTACGAGTCTCTCTTCCATTGTTGCTTGGGTTCCTTCAACTACATCTTCCGGAATATAGTTTTGGCATATCGTTTTTCCATCATCCTCTATGATCATATTATGCATAATGATGCAAGCATACATGGTCATTCGTATTCTATCCTTATGCCACATACGACAATGATTTCTGATAAATGCCATTGTTGTTTAGAACCCCAAAACACCTCTCGATGTCCTTTCGCAAAGACTCCTGTAGTTTTTAAAAATATTATCTTTTCACATCGAACGTTTCAGAAAACGTTTTAACAATATTCGAATACTCCGGGTTCGCCCAGATAGTAGCCATGCTCATAGTCGTTCTCGTTTGCATGAAAACCGCCATTTTGTATCGTTCTAGAAATGTAGCTCTCTAACAATGGTGAACACTCGAACGTATTAATGTCGTTCATACACCCGACTACACCAAAGAAAGCCGACCAAACCCAAAGGTCGTATGACGCAACCGCTTGTAAACCAAAGTTGGCCCTTTCTGGTCACCCCGTGTATGTTGACCTCGCCATGCGGTTGGACAATTATACCAACGCCATTGACGACAATCCAAGCTACCAATCATGTCGGGTATTCCATGCTTTTCTAGATGCACCTCGTATATTTGTTGAAGGTCGTTCCAAGTGGGATTTCTCAAACAACGTTTTCCATATAACTGGTATATACCTAAAATATAATTAAATATATAAAAGTTTTACTAGTGATTTACTTAAAAATAAAACTAAATATATAAAAGTGAGTAAAAAAATACCATAGCAAAATTGTTCCACGCTATCTCGTGTTGTTTTCTCCCCCATCTTCAAGTACTCGTCGTTGATGTCGTACGTGTTTCCGTAGGCTAGTATGCATAAAGCGGAAGTGACCTTTTGAATTGAGATGAACCCTAAATATCCTCGCGCGTCCATTCTTTGCTTAAAGAAATCATACTTAGCTTCCAAATCATTATTAATGCGTAAAAATAACCTTTGGCTCATCCGAAATCGCCGTCTAAAAGCATTGGATCCGTGAACCAGTGTGGGATCAAAATAGTCTTTTATCAAACGCTCGTTCGCGGCTTCACGATCTCGCAAGATATAGGTGCGCCTCAAAATGGGGCGTGGAGGAGAACGTCAAACGTGTTTCATTGCTTGTATCGCGAGAGTACATGCACTCGTAACCGCTTCTTCCTCCTCTGCGATTTCTTCGGGTGAAAAAAAAAACTTCTAGTAAATATCAGTGAACGAATCTTCCGATGGGGAACCCATTTTTTTAGAAGAAAGTGGGAGTAATTTCTAGATTTTTATAAAAGATGTAGAGAAGATGGAATGAGAGTGTGATGAATTTAAAAAAAAAATGGGAGATATGGGGAGTACTTATAGATTGGAAAATGAATTAAATTTTTTTTTAAACTTTCTGACCGTTGAACGGTCATTTTTTTTGAAAAAAATCTCCTCTCACGCCCTATAGGCATAACGCTGGGCTCAAAATTGTACTCCATTGCGCCGCCTGTAATGGTGTGGCGGACGCTATGGGGCGCTATCACCCACAAAATCTTGTTCATGACGTCCCACTACATCCGGACTAAGTGTTTCATGTCAACTATCTTTTTGCTTGGTTTTTAAAGAATGTTAAAAAGTATTTGTAGATTTCAAAAGATTCATGTTCTTAATATTGTCATTTGAAATTGGAATCTAAGTGTGAGGATGTTAGAAGAATAGTATGTATAAGCAGACAAATGTAGTACTTACATAATGGAATGTATGTATGAATATATGTATCTTTCGTTTATTGACATTTGTTGTTTTGCTTTCAAATATAAACTCTTTTGGCTTTTGAAATTTTGTTATACAAAGGTGTTGTTTGGATTCTGATTTGGAGATTACGTTATCTCACACAAAAAGTGTACTAATATACTTGTTGATTATGATCTTTCTATGTTTTTAAACTTTAGCCATGATAATTTGCAAGAAATGGTGAATTTGTTTGTTGTTCATCAAATGGGTATGGCTCATGCTAGTGTACATTTATATAATTTATATTTATATATTTATCAGACTTTGATATCGGCGGTTTCTCTAAAAAGGACACCGCCTCCTCGAAACCACAAACAACTTTGGCGAATGCTCTGTTTAGCAAAATCGCTCAAAGACTGGGAGAAAATTCTGATTTTTCACCTCGCCAAAGGGCGGTGTGGGAGTGCCTGAAGGGTCCCCATGCTCAGGATTTTCTGACCGTTATCCCAATTGAGGGGCTGGGACAATGTATGTCAGCAGTAGAATACAGAGCAATCCTTAAATACCGGCTGATGATCCCTATGTATCCAGAAGATGAAACATGCCCAATATGCCGTAAAGCTTGTATGGATAAATACGGAGAGCACGCAGTGCATTGTAAAGAGCTCCCTGGGTTCAAATATCGGCATGACTGGGTACGAGATGTTTTGTGGGACATCCTGAGAAGAGCTGGGATTTCAGCTAAGAAAGAGGCTCCTGTGAATTTCCTTACGGACCCCATGGAAGGGAGATCTACTCTGCGACCAGCAGATCTGCTCGTTTTTGGTTGGGCTAGGGGGAAACACGCTTGTGTTGACCTCACGGGGGTTTCCCCTCTGGTTGGCTTAAGGGAAAATGGGTTTGTAGCTGGTCAAGCAGCAAGAAAGGCAGAATCGAAGAAAGTTGACAAGCACGCTAAAGCTTGTGCAGAGAACCAGCATGTTTTTGTCCCTTTTGCCTTTGACACATTTGGCTCTCTAGCGCCAGAAGCTATCCAATTCCTGACCAGGGTCCAACGGGTCATCCACAACAATTGCTCGGCACCAAAGGGACGAGATTTTGTCTTTGGCAGATTAGGGTTTGCCATTCAGAAAGGGGTGGCGGCGCAGCTTGTTGCCCGTCTACCTTTTGTTTTGATGTAACTTGGCAAATATGAATGAAAAATATTTTTTTTCTTTCAATATTATATATTATATATTATATAATTATATATTATATATTATATATTATATATTATATATTATATATTATATATTATATAATATTAACTTTTAACATTCTGGTGCAATGGGAGTTCTACTTTATGCATAACTAGGTTAAAACCCCGTGTATTACACGGGTTGTATAAGTGTAAATTTATATAATAAATAATAAAAACGGTCTATCTTTAAAAAAACCCGTGTATTAAACGTATTGAACAAAATATAATGTCATATATTAATACAAACAATAATCAAAATTTACACCACAACGAACTCTTTCGGGGCAAACCATTTGTTTTACATGAAACGTTGCTCCAAAACACTCATTAACAAAAAACTGGTTCCTTCTAGTAAGGGGTTAGTATAAATAACACACACAAAAAAAAATAATAATAAATAATAAAATAAAAAATAAAAATCAACTTGCGTGCAACTTCAATTATGTTATCTTTCATTTGGAGCATACAACATAAAAAACCCGTAAATGCATTACCACTCTGTTGAATACATTGTTAGTATAGGCCGTAAAAAGTTTTTTAGTATTGTTTACTTTTATTATTATTATTATTATTATTATTATTATTATTATTATTATTATTATTATTATTATTCTTTTATCTTTTATCTTTTATATAGTAAATGAAAATCTTTTATAAAAAGGTGTATCCTTATCTAAATTTTTGTTTAAAATTATTTATAGAAAAACAAATATTTATTCTTATCTATTTTTTAGTTTAAAATTATTATTGTTATTTAACAATAGATAAATATGAAAATAAGGTGAGAAAGCATGAGGAAGTGACACGTGTCAAAAAAGATTTTTGTTTATTAGTATAGAAAGATATGATTGTATGATGGTTTTTGAAAGGTTTTCAAAAGCTTTGGGCTGGGTTTTGTGGTCAACCTTTGCACGTGCTGGTTGTACCTCTCTTGCTTGCCACGTGTTCTATGCCGCCATCGACGACAACAAAATCAGATGACACATCTTAGGGTTTAGCCTACCTTTCACTTTCCATCATCCACGCAACATAGACCGGAACAACAGCAACGGCGCCCACCCGCGATCGGAACAGAACAACAGCAGTATAGAGAAGCAGAAACACCATTGGTCTCCCCACACAATCTAAAAATTACTCTATCTCTATCGTTAGTTTATTATTATCTATAATAGAACTATTATTATTTTTCTATTAATATTAATATCTTCAATTTATTTATGCATTATTATATTAACTTTAGTTGATAATATAACACCTCATTAAGATTAACCACATATATTTCTAAAACCAAATGATTTAAAATATTAATTACTGATAAAGATGGTAACGTTACAAATAAAACTTCAAATCTAATTTAACTTTTAATATATGATTCCAATTATTGTCACGTGTTACTCCCGATTTTAACCTTACAATTTAGACTTACATTTTAATTCAAAATACTTTTTTAATCCTTATCCTTACTAATATAATAATTTAACTTAAATATGTTAATAACCATATTAGGATGCACAATTTAATTAATATTACAAGATAAATACAATGTATTCTATTAAATATTATCGTAAAATAAAAATACAATAATTAGATCTTTTTTACTAAACCATCCTTATATTAATACTAATCGGAAAAACATAATAATTAGATTATACTACTATTACACTTTTTTAACTATGTGACAGGATTATATAGAAGTATGATTTACATTTTTTTTTAATATTTTACGTGTGTAACACAGGTTTGTAATACTTATAAATTAAAATAGTATTGAATCTAAGTTTTCTTTTATATTTAATCCGTGTAATACACGAATTTATAAGCTAGTTATTAATAATTTAAAAATATCATGTCTGTTTGAGTGCTAATCGAATAAAATTAAGGTTTTATTGAATCAAGTAATGCATACAATTGAAAATAAGTAGCATTCAATGCATATGATTTAACTCATGCATAAGTCTGAAAAGCATGACAAAACAATTTTTTATTAAAAAAAAAAGTTAACTTAGTTTGGTTTCTTTGTATTGTGATTGATTATACATACGATGATATTTTTTTAAAGTCAGTTTCTTGATTTTGTAGAATATGGAAGATCACCAAACTGAGCCACCAGTTCAATCAAGTTTTAGATCAAAATCAGATAAAGCATGGGAGTATATAACTTGTCAAAAAGATGAGAAAGGAAAGAGGGTATATATGTATGATTTTTGTCAAAAAATGGTGCGTGGTGGTGGTATAACGAGAATGAAGAGACACCTTGCAGCCATTAAAGGTGATATAGAACCTTGTAAAAAGTAACGGTGAATGTTCGTTTTGCTATTCAAGGAATTCTTAAAGAAACTAAAGTTAAAGGGAGAGGTAAGTCTAACATTTGATCTAGTGTTGACGTCTTAGATGACGAAAAAGTTGAGGAAATAAATGACCAAACACAAAAGGTAAAAAGGAAAGCTGAACCAAATTTGCATCCTTTCTTTACAAAAATTACAAACGATCCTTCTCAACCTACTATTAAAAAAACTACGAAAAGTAAAGAAAATGTACATGATGTTAACTTGGCTATTGCTATGTGGTTCTATGATGCATGTATACCTATGAATGCTTGTAATTCTCCTTATTTTCAATTCGCGGTAGATAAAATAGCATCTATAGGATATAGTTGCAAAGCACCTAACTATCATGCTTTAAAGGTCAATTTGTTGAAAGATGCAAAAAACATTAGTTGGGCTATTAGTAGATTCATATAGAAGTGACAGGGTTGAAAGTGGTTGCACGATTATGAGTGATGGGTGGAGAGATATTAGGCACCGTCACTTGATTAATTTTTTAGTTAATTGTGAGGAAGGGATTTCATTTCTTAAATTTGTAGACACGTCTGATATTTAGAGTAATTATATGAATTTGTGTAATTTGTTTGCTGAAGTTGCTGAAATGGTTGGGGTTAAGAATGTAGTTCAGAGAGTTACTGAAAATGTGGCTAATTACAAGCTTGCTGGTAAAATGTTATGTCAAAGATATCATTCGGTTACTTGGACACCTTGTGCAATTCACTATCTTAATCTTGTGTTAAAGGATGTTTCGGAGTTGGATAATGTTGCAAAGTTGGTCAAACTTACATCTAGGATTACTGTTTTCATTTATAATCACAAGATACCCTGAAGAAAAAGAAAGGGTTGGACAGAAATCATTCGCCCAGGTCCTACCCGTTTTGGTACAACTTTCGTTGCATTAAAAAGTTTGGTAGATCATAAAAATGACTTGCAAGCTCTTTTCATATCTAATGAATTTAAAAAAAATGTTGAAACTGGGTAATGCAATTGAATGTAAGGAAATTATGATGAATGAAACTTTTTGGACCAATTGTTTGATTACAATGACCATAACGACTCTTGCATTTGTGTGATATGGACGAAAAAACCTTCTTTGCCGTATGTTTTTATGAGGAGGCGAATCAAGCAGTTATTGGAGTTAAGGCATTTTTTAAGGGAAAGGAATATTTGTAGAAGCCATATATGGATATAATGATGCTCGATGGAAAAAGACTGTTCTAGTATTCATTGGTTAAATCCGGCTTTTTGGTATGATAAAGAAAAGCTTTGTAAAAGTAAAGAAGTTTTTAAGGGTGTTCTCGAAATGGTTGAGAAGAATTTTTCGGGTGATGATGTTATAGATGTTACAATGGCTTTAGGCAAGTTTCATGATGATAAAGAATGCTTTGGTAGGAGTAGTGTCATTGCTTCTCGTAGAGTAATTCAACCCGGTAAGATATATTTTTTCATGTTATTATTAACTATATTAGTTTGCTATTTGCTATTATTTTGATAACCATTTTCTTTTGTAGCCGAATGGTGGAGATTATCCGTTAATGCAAAACTTTACTGTTTGAGTATTAAGTCAAACCACATCTTCATCGGGTTGTGAACGTAACCGGAGTGTCTTTGAAAGGATTCACACGAAAAAAAAAGGTTGGAACATGAAAGACTAAATGACCTTGTGTTTGTTAACATTTGGGTAAATGTTTTACTAGACTCAAATATACTAAAAGATCCTATGACCCGGTTGATTGTGAAAGTATTAATCATGCCGAATTTTAGGTGGTTGAAAAAGAGCCAGAAGAAACTTCATAATATGATACAGATAACATGTTTGGTGAGGAAAAGCATGAGCCGATTCCTCAAACACAAGGTTACCTGTTATATATTTCACTTATTTACGTAAGTTAAATATATATTATGATTATTTGTAAAAACTTTTTAAATATTGTAGGAAATGAAAACAGTTATGCTCTAGTTAATGAGGATGATGATTATATAGTGAATGTTATCTTTTAAGCGATCATGAACTTGATACATTCAACACTCTAATGGCTAAAAAGTATCGTACACTTTCATTTTAAAAAACTTTGTTGGAAAATTGTATACTTTTGGATTATCTCTTCTATCATGTAGTAACTTTTGGATTGTTTTTTAATATGTAACTCATTTTAAAAAACTTGGTTGGAAAATTGTATACTTTTGGATTATCTCTTCTATCATGTAGTAACTTTTGGATTGTTTTTTAATATGTAACTATGCACTTAGGATTATTTTTTGAGTTGAAATTATATTATGCAATTATAGAGTTAACTACTTAACCCGGTTGAACCACCCGATACAATCCGATTCAATCGATTGAACCATTTTTAGCCCAAGCCGGTATGATTAAAAAACCGGTTTTTAAAACATTACGTATTACAAGTCTTGAATCGTCATAAAAAGATAAAACGGTGAAAAAGTTCTAAAATTTTCTTCATAAAGGTAAAAATGTATGAGAAATTTTAGACCTATGCTGCTTAGGCCTGTGAATATTTACATTGTGTACACATACTATGCTTATGCACGACTATGAACCGCATATCAAGACGAGTATATTGCGGATGCACGACTATGAGCCGCATATCAAGACGAGTATTGCGGACATTTCCTGGAGGGTACGCAAACCATAAAGTAGTTACTCGCATCGCATTTATCTAAATTATATCTTTCTATACCATCCTTCGACGTAAAATTTATGATGAGTAAAAGCTGATACGTGGCTATGTCGTGCATATGTCATGCCATAGGCAAAGAATTTATTCTAACAAACACAACATTAAAAGTAGCTAGTTTTAAGGTTTAACTTAAAAGCGAGTCCATGTCATGTAAAGCTAATTATATACTTAAGTTTTTTTTGTTTCAACAGTTTCCATCTCTAATCTCTTTTAACCAATATCAACCCATTATATTGGAAGAAAATGTCGTTTATCCCACAATTAATCAATTTCATACCCACCCATTTCGCAAGGTCCATGATATAACGTTTCGTTTTGCTAGGAATGGGATCCCACCCTTTCATCCATCCCTGCACATCTCAGAAAACTAACATTTACACCCAAAAAAAATACTGAATAACCAGGAGACAAGAATGAAAGGGTTTGCTTGTTTGACGAACCAATTATAAATCATTCAGAAAGCTCATATAAACTTGTGCATTCCCTTCAAAACAAGACGTGACACAGCTACCGCTCTTCTGAGTTGAATTTGTTCCAAGCTTCCTACAAAAACAACATAATGAAGATCTAATGACCATGGATGTGTTCATAAACGGATCAAGCCACCACAAACCGTAGTAAGTTGGCCGGTTTAGTACTTGAGTTGGTTCACAAATAATCAAACTAGAAAATAAAAAAGTAAACAGAAGGATGGTGGTGACAAACCTTGAGAAGATCAAAAACCTTTTCGCAGATGTATTTTTGCTGAATGGTTGCACCACGTTGTTGCAATTTGTCCGGGTGGACACAGAGTGTGGCTTTTCGGTAAGCCTTCTTTACAGCAGCCGTGGTAATAACTTCAGTTAACGGAACTGGCTGCCAACCACTGTCAGGCCCAAGAATCTGAAAACAAAAGATAAAATAAAAATCTGAGATTAATATTTAGCAAAACACATTGACAAATCTAATATCAATATCTGGTATAAGAAAATGTACATATTGTAATGTTGAAAGTAATGCGCGCAAGTTGCCTTGTTTCCCACTGGACCATCTTTTTACTTCAGCATCAAGACCTTCAGCCAATCTCTGATAATCATAACACACAAAAATGTTATTAAAAAAAATTGAGCAAAAGATGTGGGATTTCATGAATCGTTATAGTTCGAAGATTACACTTCTCTCTGCTTGTTCTTTCTGAGCAATGAGATCCCTCATATTCTTTTCTGCCAGAGCTTTTGCCTAAGATAATCTCTCGGAGTTAGCTCCAACAAAGGAAAGACTAAACAAGATTACTAGAATTAATTAATTAGATAGGAAAGAAATCAAAAGACATACAGCACGGTCGGCGGTTCTCTGATGCCTCTCCAAACGAGCTTTACACCGCTGTGGTGATTCACCTTCACCTGCTACTTGTATTAGAATATATGAAGGAACAAAAAACTGAATATAAAAATAAGGTTAAAACGCCATTTTCGTCCCTGAGGTTTGGCCTGTTTTGCGACTTTCGTCCAAAGGTTTGTTTTTCCGCATCTGGATTCAAAAGGTTTGGAATCTTGCTATTTTCATCCAGCTCGTTAACTCCATCTATTTTTCTCAGTTAAGTCATGGGTATTTTCGTCTTTTTTGTTAACTTAAAGAGCAATTCAGTCTTTTTAAGGGATATTCGGTCTTTTTACATAAAGTGAAAGAAGACCAAATTGCCCTTTAAGTTAGCAAAAAAGATGGAAATACCCCTGACTTAACAGAGAAAAATGGATGGAGTTAACGAGCTGGATGAAAATGGCAAGATTTCAAACCTTTTGGATCCAGATGCGAAAATATAAACCTTCGGACGAAAGTCGCAAAACTGGCCAAACCTCAGCGACAAAAATGGCATTCTACTCTGAATATAAGAAAGAGACATTTGTAACTTACCACCCTGTGATGGAGCTTGATAATATCTTAAACCACTGTAAGAACCTGCCAGATCCTGCAATTTACCATAGAATTACACAAAAGCACATAAGAAATAAAATATTTAATATTTCAACGAAAAGAAGTAATAGATGCTCACAGAAGGTAACGAATTTTGTCTGATAGAAAATTTATCAGCAACGGCTCTTTCTCGGGCCTCTGCGGTTGCTTTTTCTACTCTGAGCCTGCCCTCCATAGCCTTATCAGCAAGGGACCTCTCTCGGGCCTCGGCACATGCTTTTTCTAATCTTTCTCGGGCCTCAGCCAGGGCCCGTTGTCTGAACTCTGCAGTTGCTCTTTCAACAGCAGCTCTTTCTCTAGTTTCAGCAAATGTTTTTTCACGAGCCTCAAGTGTAGCTCTATCAACTGCCATTCGATCCTTTTCTCGTTCTATTTGTCTTTCTCTCTCTTCTTCTATTTTCCTTAAACGCTCGTCTTCTTGCTCTCTTTCTATTTTCCTTAAACGCTCCTTTTCTATTTCTCGTTCTTCTTCTAATTTCCTTACACGCTCGTTTTCTAGCTCTCGGTCTATTTTTCGAAAACGCTCCTTTTCTCTTTCTTCTTCTATTTTCCTTAAACGTTCTTTCTCTCTTTCATTTTCTTCTTCTATTTTCCTTAAACGTTCTTTTTCTCTTTCATTTTCTTCTTCTATTTTCCTTAGACGCTCGTTTTCTCTTTCATTTTCTTCTTCTATTTTCCTTAGACGCTCGTTTTCTCTTTCATTTTCTTCTTCTATTTTCCTTAAACGTTCCTTTTCTCTTTCATTTTCTTCTTCTATTTTCCTTAAACGTTCATTTTCTCTTTCATTTTCCTCTTCTATTATCCTTAGACGCTCGTTTTCTCTTTCATTTTCTTCTTCTATTTTCCTTAGACGCTCATTTTCTAGCTCTCTTGCTCCTTTAATAACATCTGCAGGTCTAACTTCAACCTTTACCCCTGCAAAATCGTTCTTGTTTGAGAACGATTCCTCATCCACTTCATGTAACTGTTCAACCGGCTCTTTTATCTTCTCTGAGCAAGGTGTTTCTGGGGTCACTTCATGTTTAACACTGGGTGCATCCTGTTGAACATCTTCTTTATCTTGTAAGATTTCATTATCATCCCACTTGATATCCATCTGTTCATCTTCATCCCACTTGATATCCATCCGTTCATTCTCGATGCTTTCATTTTCTGAAACGGATTCCTTCTGTAATTTTCTATTTTCTTCTAAATCACAATCCACTTCATGCATTGTCTCAGCTTTTTCATTTTCTCCACAATCATTTACTGTCTCAGAAACCGTTTGTGATATGTTATCACTCTCTTTAACTATTCTTTCACTATCCTCTTCTTCACTATGAATTAACATTATTTCAGGCGGGCCCGATTGCTGAAACTCTTTTTCATCTTGCTCTTCGTTCTCCTTTAATTCCTCCTTATTTTTCTCAGTAGCTTCTTCTGATTCAACATCATAATCTACCCACGCGTTGGATGCTGATCCCATGTCATCTCCTTTCCTTCCATTGATATCATTTTTTAACCAGTTTTCAGTAACTATTTTTTCCACAGTTAAAATATCATTATCTTTTAGCTGAATTTCTATCAAGTTCTCGTACATTTCATTTTCATCAGAATCATTTGGTGTCTTAGGAACTGCAGTATGTTCTCTTAAGAACCCTTCTTTTGTTTCTTGTACAATTTCACTATCTTCCTTCTGCTCAAAATATTCGAAGACGATATTATTATTCTTTTTAGACCCTGTTATACCACTGTCATTTTCAAACAATCTCCTCGTTCGCTCACCTTGAAAACTATGTGATTTCTCGTAATTCTGATTTACCTTTACCTTTTTATCTCCTATATTATACTTCATCTTCGATCGGCTTTGGAGACCCTCTTTCTTTCGGTCCATTGCTGCTTTTGCACTTCTAAGCTTTGCTTGAGCTTGTTCCACTGCATCTTTCATGGCGGCAGCATCTGCAGCAGCTGATGAGCTTGCATCTATCTCAACATCAAAGAAAGGCGGTGATTGGTCGGTTGTCGTTCGTTCAAACGCATAGCTCTTAGATGTCTTGAGTTTTGGACTGAAATTACTAGAATCTCCTTTCTTTGATGTTAACGCAGGCGGTGGCCTAGAGGGTGGTGGTAGGTTTGAAGGTTGAGTTTTAAGACTAAGATCAGATACAGAAAGAAGTGGTCTATTATGTATTTCAGTCGTTGATTGTGATAAAGATTTCTTGAGCTTTTTCCCTTCAGCAACTCCGCCAAGATCCTTGTTTGTGCAAAGATCGTTATTAGCCAGTGAGAAAAACTTCTCGTTTTCTTTTTTACTTGGAAGGGCCTGGTTGTTTAACACAGTAGATCCCGATACTTCAAGACATTGAGAATCATTTGTCGTCCCATTCAAGAAATCTTTCTCTGCTTCAAAATCAGGCTCACTCTTCAACTTCACACCGGATGATTGGTTAAGATCTGCATTGGGCACTTGTTGATTCATCTCCAAAGATGCTTGAGGATCTGATTCATCTGACAGTGACTCACTTTGAGCCGGAGTCCTATCACAAATTAAAAACAGAGTACTTTTGTGATTAAGATTATTTTAGCATAAACAAACTTTTGACAACTAATGGTGTATATGTAGAAATAACACGCGCAAACACATTACTTGTTCACCAACCTGCTATCTTTACGAATGAGACATGAATACACATACAGTTCTTTAAAGAGTCTTAGACATGAACTGGTACACATAATGCTTATACCAAAAAGAAGAATGTCTTTCTAACATTCAAGTCATTAAGTTAACGGTAAATTTAAGCTTGAACAGAGCTGCATACAACAATGCAGATCATATAAATGGTCTTGAATTCCAAAACGTGCATATCTGCTTAAACTATGAAAACCGTGGGTCCAATGAATGTGGTATTACTGATCAATAGGACAAAGACCAGAACTATAAAACCAGCCCAGCCCCTACCCCTACCCCTACCCTCCAACCACTAAAATTCAACAGGATAAAGGTGACTCCATCCCTAATCTTTCATTCAATAGAACTAATAATCCACATTATCATAAAACAAGCTAAAATCAACAGTATTAACTCCCTACTTTATCAGTAACTTCCTAGTGAAGCATCAAGTAGCATATAATTCAAAATACACCATATCGTACCGAACACGAAGAATCTGCAGAAATACTCCTACAGTCAACATATACATTTCAAACAAACAGTCAAAAAAACAGCTCAGATTATCATATTTCACTTATGTAGATCAAAGCATGCTAATGACAGTAAATAATTAAACAAGCTAAAATCAACAATGTTCATTCACTACTTTATCAGTAACTTCCTTGAGAAGTATTAACTAGCATATAATTCAAAAATACACCATATCGTAAAGAACAAGAAGAATCTGCAAAAAAAAAAAAAAAAAAAACTCCTACAGTCAACAAATTCATTTCAAACAAACACTCAAAAAAGCCAAAAACAACTCAGACAATTACATTTCACCAATAACAATAAACAGCTAAACAATATAAATCAATAAAGTAGTGTATATACCAAACATCGTCCGACGAATCATCATCCTCCTCAACTTTCGAGCTATCAAACAACTCCTCATACGAAAGCGCAAAATCTAAGCCGTTAAAACCTCCAAAAACTTCAGAATAATCAAGCTTAGAGCTCCGTACATCAAACCACACGTCGTCGGAGTCTACACACGGCGGCGGAAGATCCAGAACCGGAATCGACGAGCCTCGGGAAGCGTGAAACCCTTGAAAAATCTCAGTATAGTCTTCGAGCCGCGGCGGAAGCGTCGTAGCTCCGAACTTTGGCGGTCCACCGAAAACGTCGTCGTACACAGTCGTACTCCGAGCTCCGTAACCACCGCCACCGGCGCCATTGTCTCTGTAACCTTTCATGCTCCACCTAGGGTAGTTTCAGTTTCAGAGTTTGTTATGAGTTTGTTATGGTTTTGTTGTGAGTTTCTCTCTCACGCAGAAACACACAGTGGAAGGTGTGGCTTTCGCTTTCAGAGATGTTTCAGTTTAGACGAGGTAGAAGATATGAGAGGAGGGGTAAAATGGGAAACATAAATGTTTTTAGAAACTTATAGACAAAATGATAAAACTTGAGCCCCTAAAAATGAAAATATTTTATTTTTGTCAGAAATAGGAAATAAAATAAAGATTTGGAATGATGTAAGAAAAGAAATTATAAAAAGTTGGATGCGTTCTGGTGGTTGTCACCACATCATAATATTCTGTATAGTTTATGATTTTTTGTCGACTTTATTTTCCTTTTTTTGTGTTACTAGGGTCCACTTGTAAAGAAATCACACTAATTGTGTCCTTTTGGTAAACTTTGATATGTCAATTTAGTAATAATTCAAATAAGTTTCATGATAAAATGTAAATGTATGTTCACATGTTTGGTTATTTGTTGTTGTACATGGTTACAATGGATGAGACAAGAGGTGATGTAACTTAAGTAAAAGACACAAAATCTAGTGAAATTCAAGTAAAAGATTGCAAAGTCAAGTTGATTTAACGATGATGACACTTATGTTCTTATATTCAACTTCAACGCTAGAGGTAGAGAAGACATGGTGTATGCTAGAAGACCAAGAGACAAGATTGACTTAGAAGAAGACAAAAAAAATAAGGATGTATGTGGATGATTCTTATAACATTGTATCTCCACTAATGAATGGCTCCTGAATGGGTTATACGATCTTTTGAGGGTAGACGGAGATGAAAACCATAAGTGAAAGTACCTTGAGGGTAGCGAATAATATGTCTTAAAGCATAAGTATGAGGTTTACGAGGATCAAATGTGTAAAGACAAATATGTTGAAGCCCATATGTTACTATCAAGAAGAGTAATACCAAACAATGCAAGTCACGTGAAAGACTAGGACACTGTATGTTATATTTACACAAAAGAGTGTCTGAGTAAGGGAAGCATGTAATAAAAGGAGGCTAATGAGATACGAGCAGCAGCGGATTTAAAAAATATGAAAGAGAACCCATACTATTCATGGCAAAGTCAACCAAAAAAGCTATATAAAACATAAGTAATGAGATTAGTGTAATAACCAAAATCTCAACCCTCGATAATCTAAACTAAAACATTAAGTGTAGAAAATAAATCCTAGTTTTTTTTCTATTATTGTGTGTCAAACATATTCTCATTTACATCATAACTATAGTTCGAATGATTGTAAGTTTAAAGTAACAAAACACACATTTGACACATTTACAATAGCGACTTTTCAAACATTTGTGTTTAAACTCTTTTCAAGGCTAGAGCCACGATGAATCGCCCATATGCCTTTTACATGAAAGTGTATACACACACAATATTAGCTTAAAACTAAGTAATAGCACCATATGCGTTTTACATGAAAGTGTATACATTCAAACTATTAGCATAAACTAAGTAATAGCACGTGAAATACCTAATCAAGAAAACTCCAAACTCATAAATAACCATCCCGAAAGACACACACCGCTGGAAAATGCAAGACGAGTGTTTTGAGTTTACAAAGGAATACCACACGGCTGTGTCAACTTAAATGTCATTTTTTTTGCCAAAATCTCAGCTTCACCTTAATTAAACAACCCGACATTCTATCAATACAACCAGTTATGATAATGTACATGACACACACTCAAAGTGTCAAAGACATAAGGTCTCTAGCAATCTCTCCATGCTAGAAGCGGCTTCTTATAAAATATAACACACGATTCCTCGAGTTTTGGGTCACATTTTCTTATAACATGTTATTTCATACTATTCGTGTATGAACTTTACTCATTTAAGAAAACTCAACATATATGTAAGCATGTACAACTTTATGATTTAATATTCATGCTCATTATGAAATTTTCATCCCATAAGAAGCCTTAATCTCTTTACATATAACACAAATCAAGCAAGTCCACGCAATACCTTATCATCTCATGATATAAACTAATCATTTCACCAAAGGAAAATCATGTGATATACATAAGAAATGCACATATACTTTCATATATGGAATATGTAGTTACTCGTCTTCATTTGTAGGAACTTCTAATGCTCGATTCATTCTATTCGTTGACTATCTAAAGTCAACATTAGAGTGTCTATATGTAACTTAACATACAACACAATTCACAACTTAATGATTATACTAGTTAATTACATCCTTAAATCATATTAAGTACACTTATACAAGTTGCTAAGACTCGTTTACCATCACTTTAACATCAACATTGAGATTACATTTCCATACCAAATTCTTGACTCGTTAGGAATTCATTTCAACAGAACTTTCCTAGTTCAAGTCTTAGTAATCACATACATATGAGGTTTGGGTCATTTCCTACTCATTATAATGGTTAACGCTAGATTTAACGTGACAGACTCAGTTTCGTCATATAGGTTAAAACTTCGAGTTCTCTATAATTAAATTTGATAACATACTCATGTTCACCCGTTTCTAGATGTTTATATACTTCAAAGGGGATACATTTAACTTAAATACATCACATTTTACCAGTCCAACCCAGATTATGAAGTAAACCTACATTATACTTCAAATCCTCAAAAATCCCAAAACATGGATAAATGATTCAATATATCTTTGATGTATTAGAAGCTCAAATAAACTCATGCTTTTACACTAAACATTACTCAACTAAAATAAACATAAATATGTAACTTTTACTTGTTATTTCATCTTCTTTCTACAACACCCAAAACCTAGTATTTTTGGATAAAAAATCACATGCCTAACTTTCTATTGACTAGAGGATAGTGAACACACCACAAGTTAGGGGTGTTAACCGAAATTAACCGATAATCAAACCACCAATGAAAAAAAATAATCAATAATCGAGATTAAATGACGGTTATAGTTAAGGTTATTTGATTAACTAAATCATCGGTTATGGTTATGGTTAAGGGTGTTTCATAATTGAACCTAACCGAAAAGAACATTATTTGTAGATGCAATGTAGAATCCAAAAATTATCGAGGTAGCAACTCTGATATCTTACTATAATGCTTTTACTACTTGGTGAAGGTTGTTATTTGTCACAGCCCCCCAGCACACCCTGGGCGGGAGTCGTGAACCAGATTACAGGTGATACCGGTGTTTATTAAGTTTGCAGCGGAAAATATCATCAGGATCGTAGTTAGGAAAATTTCAGAGTTTGCAAAACACCAAAGGTTAATATTAAATAGATGGGATAAAACCCATATTACATTCAAATGTTTTTATAGGGATAAACCCTAATTGATAAAACATAAATTTCTTCTTTTATTTAAGTAATCATAGTCACTTTATTTAAGCCTTCAGTACTCCATAGCGGGCTTCTATTACCTTCACAGTAAGTTACTTGAAACGCATTTGAAAACATTTTATCAGCAAAAATACAAAATACTGGTGAGTTCATTCAATTTTATAAAAAGACACATTGTTATAATTTACAGCATCAAGGGTGATTACATTGTTTATATCTATCAAATACTCAATCAGTATTTGTCACATGGTGGCAGTTCCGATGTGACGGTGGTCATATCACTCATTGGCTAACTTTCGTCCAATAGTGAGGATTATCAAGTAGTCTATACAAAACCCCTCATACCGGCAGTAATTTCAAATTACAAAAACTTAATCATTGTAAGTATAACTGAAAAACATTTAGAGTTTTGCAAAGCATTTGGTAAAAAGAAAGAATGACTCACTTTGTAGACTTAGGGTTTTAACTTAAAGCTTTTTGTTGCTAATCCTGGGTTCCTAATAAAAATACAATGCAACACATGTCAGTGCAACAACCCAACTCAAACTTTAACGATACATCACGAGATCAAAACCCCAACGTAGTTAACAAAGTATAGCCTTGTTCAGGCAGTACTTTGGCATCCGTTGCTGGGTTTCGGATTGATCGGACAGGGTATCGAATCACTGATCAGGGTTAAAACACTTACAACGGGGCAAAGTTTTGCAGAATTAGGGGTATATTATAAGAAAAAACGGAGATACGAGAGAGATATTTTGTCAAAAGTTGATCGAAATGGTGCACAGGCTTCTAGCTTCAGCATTTATAGTTCCACCTGGGACCCACCCGCGCGTCGCGACAGGGAGAGGTGCTCCTTCCGTGTTTCGCTGGAGACACCCTAATTGCCGAGACAGGCTTCGTTGCTCGTATAGCACCGCCACATGTCGCGCTCGAGTCACACGTGTCTTGGTACTCCCCCGCGACACGCAGAAGATTTAACCCCCCCCCCCCCCCCCGCATGTCTCCTAAGAGTCCAGTTACTAGATTCTTTGTTTTTCGTACTGGTTCGCGCCGTACAAGCCCGAGGTTGCGATTAGGGGTCCTCATAAGGTGCTTTGGGTGTTGTTACATTATTGGCTGACATGTTGACTCGTTAGCACATCTTAACAGGACATCAACATCCAAAATACCTCTCGAGTCATCATAGAACTTATTGCAATTCTTGAATCTTAATTAAGACACAAAAGGCGAACATTTACTATCAAGCTAATAAAGAATGTTCAATACAAGTTCCTAGAAAGTTCAATAGTTTATAACTAATATGTGTTTCACAAAACAAGATGTAATTAAAGAAGTGAACACAATGATTAACTTTGTTAAATTGATCCTCGATACAGTCAACATTCATGTAGGGGTGCTAAACAGGTTGTGTTCGCAGGTTGGTGGTTTCGACCCGAACAATTGACACAAACTAGAAAAACCGAAACTAACATGTTATGGGTGAATTTTATGGTAAGTTCAGTATCCAAAATTTACTAACGATAGTAACCTACATTTCCTATTTTGTTCTTGACTTGGTTTTGCAGGTAACGTTTGATGACTTATATTAATAGTCCACCAACTTTAACCCAATTTAGGTGAAAATCAACAACTGGTAGAACTAGTTCACAATATCCACATGTGTTATTTATTGACTCAAACTTTGATGCCCATCATTAACCACTTAATCTAACTTTTGATATTATTAACCCCTATATTCAACCTAATAAACATACTTAAATAAAATACTCAATGTCAATCAAACTTGTCACATGAATTTAATTTATATTAAACTATACCGAAAATAGGATCTTACAAACCCACCCCTCATTTTGTTTGCCACATATTACACCTTCGAGGTCTAACCATTTAAGAATTAGGATGAAGTTTGTAGGGTTATATAAGATCTGCTGATGACGAAAGCCAAAACTCAAACTAACCATCTTCCTTAGCCTTTGAAATAAGAATTATGCAAACATCAAGTACTGGAAATTCCCCCTTGAAAGCTTAAGCAAATAACCACCAAACAGCTGGAAAAGAACTACCTGGATCAAAAGAGTTGAATGACGAAGTCAAAGTGCTGAAGTGTGGAAATACTGGTCAACAAGTCAAAGATAAAGACAAGTGATGGTCAACAAGTCAACAACTGAAGACCAAAATGTTGGAACCGAAAGTACTGGATTCTTCCAGTAGTTTGGTTTCCCAGCAGTTTCTCTTATATTTTCAATAGTTTAGTCTTTTCAGTAGTTTTAATTATGTGTCCAATAGTTTTGCAAACTACTGGCAGTTACACCTTTATTAGGTTGTTTTGGGTCACTTTCATGGTAACGTCACAAGCAGTTCTCATCTCTTATAAATAAAACAGTACACTGATGTAATTCGTGAACTTTTACAACTGAATGCCTCGGATCAAAGAATCTAGAGAGAGAAACGCTGAAGTAAGAGAAAGAGAGTTCACCTGGTGAGGGGGAGTGGCATTTGTACTATGATATATTGCTGAAATCGGTAATAAAGAAATCATTTGACAATCATTCCTTACAAGTCCAGTTATTGCTTTGTTTGATGTGTTTATTACTAACTTGTATTAATGATCTTTTGAATTGTTAAACATTTTTTATCAAAAACACACACAAGTATACACTCTCAGATCCAACAAAGTCACCAATGTTGAATGCTCTTGCCAATACCACGAGCGTTACTACCATATCTTTGAACTCGTATACCCTTGGATCACCATAGATATGTCATATGTTCTTGATCCTAACTATCATTAACTCACTGAATACACATCGATCTCTCACTCGATTCTCTCTCCTAATGTAACAAAACCCTAGAAACATTAGGTCACTGGATTTTGCCATCATTTTCCATCTTTTTTCTCTCATCAACTTTAGCCCTAGTCCAACTTCCACCTCACATTGTGTCACTTTCTTTATATAGGTTTCCTCACTTTTTGCTATTTTATGTGAGTTACACGCCCCAATCCACAACTTATGTAAAAATGGTGACGTTGATGTTACATTTCAAGTGCTCGATGAATTTCCTATGTAAAAATAGTGATCCAAACAATTCAACTTCATAAAGAGTAGTCTTAGTGACGCATGGACTTGTCGGTGTGTCGTAGGGGTGACAAGGTTGGATTAAAAAACATTGGTGTTGCTCCAATCAATGTTATAACCTAGTTCTAGTCATTGATGCCACCATGTCCTCTTCAACCATTGTCGTTGATACCATGTCCGCTTAAACGATCATCGCCAACGTCTCTTGCACACTAACATTGTAATATGTGTAAGACCATATAGAGTGGGAGGTCTTGGAAAAGGGGCATGAAGCGCCATCTGGCAGCCACGTCGGCAACCCTCAGAAAAGTGGCATGGTGCAAAAAGGGCGGGGTGAGACGAGGCGTAAAAGGGTGGTGTGGTGTGACACGTGGCATACAATTTTTTTGTATTTATTTTATATTTAATAAATAAAAGAACTCTATTAAATTAAAAAAACATTAATATTAATTAGATAAATAACATTAATTAAAAATTTACATAAATTTAAAATAAAATTGCATAAAGTTAAAATTAAAATTACTTAAACCTAAAAAAATACATAAACTTTTAATCATCGTCTTTGTCAGCGTCATTTCATAGAATGTTCGAAATATGTTCAACCAATTTCGCTCGAAGGTTATTGTGTGTAACATTATCATAAATATCCCTTACGTTCGGTTGTCTTGCTTCATCACTTATTTCTACATTATTCGGTTGACTCCCTTCTTCGTAGTACTCGCAAATTGCGCATCCCTCATTCTCCAAAATCATATTATGTAAAATAACGGACACGTACTTCACATTTCGAATTTTAGGTTTTTCCATAATCCTACACAGTATGCTCAGAATGTGGCATCTTTGTTGAAAATATTCATATATACTTGATAAATCGTTTAATATTCTTAAAAACCCCACGACTCATACAAAACGACACCTAAAAGTAGTATCATCATACGTAGGTTTTAGTGAAAATAATTACGTACTAATAAATTATGTGTGGTGATTCGACGGTGTACTATGTATTTCCTCCTCTTGGGTTCCGAGGAGCACCCTTCGTCTTCCAATATAGTTTTAACTACTTTCTGAGCCGCTAAAATTATTAGAGCCGGTCCCTCGTCATCTGATTAGAATAAAAGAAGCTTTTCAAGCGAAAACGTCGAAGACGATGAAGATGACGAACTTGAACCTTCCATTTTATTAAAATGATGTTAAAATTGGGAGTGAAAATACAGATAAGCAGAGAGAACTGGGTTGGATAGTTGTGTTTTTTTTTTAAATTTGGGTTAAAAGAGTTTAATATATAAGTTTTTTAAAAAATTAAAAAAAAAACTTTTTCAGTCAAACAAGACGTTTAACGGCCAGTATACCACATCCAATAGTATACCCCATCTAATAGAACGCGACCACGTCACCTCTCACATTGCCCTCAACGCCGGTGAAATTCTTCTTGCCCCCTCTCCTATGCCGCCCGCCATGCCATGTTCGGGGTGATGTGCTTGGCATGGATTGGCTTCCACACCAGCTTTTCACGTCCAATCAGTCAGTACAGTATAAGAGAGAGGAAAGGAATATTGTGTGGAAATGAGAATGTTTAGAATATTTCTATTTTTCCAGAAATTTCATATGCATCTCAATATGTCATAGATTATTTTACGTCTATTAGTGAACAACAAATTTGTATTAGACTATAGGGTGTGGTCATGACTCTTATAGTTATCATGATCCTTCACATCAGCATCATGTCACGCAAGTCTAGTTCATCATCATCCAAAAGCACTATCCTAAGGGTGTGGTTATGACCCAAGTCACTATTATCTTATTTTAATTTATTTTTGTGAAAAAGAAAATAAAATATTGAAAAAGGAAAGGAGACCCATGATTGACATTGTTTAATCCATGCCAACCATCGTGGATGATGCAAGAGAATAGTATAGCAATCCATTAATGATCCTACGTGGCGATTGATGACCCAACCCATACCCCTCCACCCTATAAGAAAAGGTTAGAGTCAATTCAAATCCATAATTTTTGCAAAGAAATAAGGCTAAAGGGTGTAGGGGTCATGCTTGGGACATGATTCGTCACATAGGAACATGAATGTAAGGCTACACCACCCCCTTGCTTGATCCACCATGGTTTGCATGGATTAAACCATGACAACCATGGTCCTCATTTCCATTTTTCAACAAATCATTTCCTTTTTCTTTAGACAAAGATAAATTAAAATAAATAAAGGGCTAGTGGTTTGGGTCATGACTACACCCTTAGGGTAGTGGTTTTAGATGGTGGATTAGAGGTGAGTTACATGGCAGTGACGTGGAGGGTCATGATGGTCATAAGGGTCATATGACCACACCCTATAGCCTAACCAAAGCTATAAAAGTACACCCATAAACCGTCAATAAATATGGTATCTTAGTTTTTTTATGGGTTATTAGATTTTAATAATCCTAAGTTTCACCTGTTGGTCAATAATAATACTAACTTTAAAAATTCTCTCCAATGATTCCAACTTGTAAGAATTTGGCCCTCATTGATTCTTTTCAAACATATAAGAATTTGATCAACTAAATAGTTTAAAGTACACCTGCAGCTTCCTTAATTGAATTGAGTACCCCTGCAGTTAGAAAAAGATCGATGAGGGCCAAATTCTTACAAGTGGAGATCGTTGGAGGGAATTTTTAGAGTTTGAATTATTATTGGTAAACAGATGAAAATTAGGATTATTAAAATCAATAAACTTTTTTTATTTATCATCAATAAATGTGGTATCTTAGTTTTTTTATTTATAAAAATGAACCATTTGTTTAAGTATCATGAATCTTTTTTCACTAAGCATAATCATAGATGTGTTTTTCTTTCAATGATGAAATTGTGCGACCCAGTAAATAAGAAAGAAATATCATTAAAACTTTCCTTGACTAGCAATCTTTTATGATGAGTACGAATTACTCCTTGACACCTCTTAAATTATTCTTGTTTCCATAGTTTAGTGTTTTCTTTTTAAAAGGATTAAACTCTTAAATAAATATAAACATGCCTACACCGGTGTGAAGCTAATAAATTTAATAAAATATTTTAATTAATTAACCTCTTTCAGTTTAAAAATCATTTAAAAACATACAAACTATATGCTAATCAGTGTTATTCTAATTCTTATATATCTTCATAAAAGATATTAGAATGCCCATGGCTTTATAGCCTAGTCACATTTTGGGAGTGAGATAAGATTTTGGGACCAATAGGTCTTGGGTTCGATTCCCATAAGGAGGGTTTTTCCCACATTTAGTTGGTTTCCTCATGAATTGGTGTATAGTTATTATGCCTATGGCACAATGATACTCTAGTTAATTTGCCGTTAAAAAAATATAAAATAAAAGATGTTAGAAATAGAAACTACACATTTACCTATATATTAAAAACTAAATGTAATTAACAGTAATAAAATATATATTAAAAACAGAATGGAAATAACAGTACTAAAAATAGAATTGAATGAATGGTATCGGGTACTGGTATCGGTATTAAATTTACCAAACCGGGTGTATTTTCGGTACCGGTTCGGCACCGGTATTTATCGGTTTTTACCCTCAAATACCGATGCCGTACCAGTACCGACCGGTACTGTATTAGGTATATTCGGTACCGTTACCCACTTTTGGGGATTTCAGTAACGGTATTTTTGGTACCGGTTGGCACCAAGCTCATCAAATCCTGTAGCAACGTAGCAATGCAAGTAATTGCACCGCTTAGATTACTTTTCATACACACAGTAAGTAACTGTATTTCGTTTGAATGAGATTTTATATACACAACAGCTTATTTTGCTTTATTTTTTGTCTTCTTTCGTAATGAATGCATTGTAACATATAAAATTAACTTGGATATTTAGATTATTGATGAGTAATCGTATCAAATCCTATAATCAAACCGGTATCGTATCGGTACCAAATTTACTATACCAAATCATTTTCCGTACCAATTTGGTACCCACCTTTTGACGTTTTCAGAATCGTTACTTTCGGTTTGACACTGATCTAGCACCATACCTGTATTTATTGATTTTTCATTCAAATACCATACCGTATTATACCGAGCATTTTCGGTGCCGGTACTTAATTTCGATGATTGTCTGGATCGGTACTTTTGTTGTCGTTATCGGTACAGAGCTCATCCATATTTTAACGTGTTAGCACTGTAATAACTAAACTAAAAACAACCGAATTTCCAACGTGTAGAACGTGTGGGTCCTATTATTATATATTAGGTTATTTAAAATCGCTTTTTTTAGGACGGAGTGACTATTCTTTTCACGACATTTTTATTTATGTTTTGATATTCGGTTGCTGCTTGCCGTTACTAACACGCGTTTTGCAGTCATTAGGTCACCGCCGCAACGCGCGGGCGAAAAATCAACTAGTTTACAGCTAATATTCAAGTGAGAACTGATTTGATTAAGACATGTTGATGTTTGCATTAAATATTAAATATTATATTAAATTTGAAATGAAAATATTAATATATTAATGCTTTTAGTTTTTTACGTCGATTAATTCATATTTTTTTAACGGTGAACTTTATGTATAAGGTTACTGTACTTTTCAAATCGGAAAGTTCCGAATTATCCTACTCTGGCCAGATTATGTTGTTTTAACCGGGTCACGTTGGCTTTAAAGTTTGGCTTTTTTTTGGGTGTTTCCCCCAGAAAACCATACCGACGGCTGCCACTTGACAGTCGTTGTGCCACCACAAGAGCAGAACTCTCTGGCGCAACACACGATGGGACGAAAACCCAGTTGGGCTCGGGAATCGAATTGACAACCTCACACAAAGCCTAGTTCAAATCCTTCATTGCCTATATCCACCTCATATGATACAAGTGAAAATTAAACTTGAGTATTTATTGGAAAACCGAAACATAACTAAGGGGACAATTAATTCATATAGACATAAAAAACTTTCATTGTAGGTACATAAGTTGGGGAACAATTAATTCATATGGACATCAAAAACTTATCATCAACTTCATTGTAGGTGCATATAGGGCTGGCATATCGTGTATATCCGTACACAATAAGCCACGACACGATAAGACACGATACACGATGTTGGTGCATACATCTGTCATCTTCGTCTTGTATCGAGTCTTGTACTAGATATGTTAGATCAGGGCACGTTGTTCGAGAAAATAGCAGATTTAAGTATAAACGAGGCTGATTTCGCTTGAATGAGCAGATTCCGCTTGAAATGACTTGTGTCACTTTCAAGCGAAATCAATCAGATCTTATTCCGCTTGAAATGCACTTTGTCAGTTTCAAGCGGAATCTGAACTCTATATATAGCAGTTCAAGCGAAATCATTAGTAAGAGTTGAGGATTTTGATACCGAGGTGTTGCCGGTTTGTTTTCTGCGTGTAATCGGTGTTATATCAATCAAATAGGTGTTTAAAGGGATTTGCAAGCTGTTTCGAAATCTGTTTCTTAGTTTCCGCCTCTGAAACAGATTAAAACTCCTCTGAACGGCTCGTTTGGGTCACAATACGATCCTACAAGTGGTATCAGAACTCAGGAGGAGGAGTTCTTTCCGATTCAGCTCAAAATTTCTGTTTTCTACACCTTCTTTTCAAAATCAACAAATTTTTACGGTTAAAATCGGCTAAATTTCTCATATATTGTGTAAAACTGCTTTATAACAAACCCTTGAAAGTTTCAGACTAAAATTCAGATTAAAAATGACTAAAATGGACCATAGTTGATATTCTGCTTGAACGAACATCTGTGATCCCGCTCGAGATTGCCTTATTTCGCTTGAGATTTTCAAGCGAAATCTGTGATTCCGCTGGAGATTGCCTTATTCCGCTTGAGATTTTCAAGCGAAATCTGTGATTCCGCTTCAATATTGTCTGATTCCGCTCGAAAGTTGATATTCCGCTTGAAAGTTCAAGCGAAATTAGTAATTCCGCTCCAAATAGCAGTGATTCCGCTCCAAACTGGTTATTTCGCGTGAAATTGATTGCTGGTTATTTCGCTTGAAGTTGTTAGTTGCTGATTCCGCTTGAAGACGTTATTCCGCTTGAACAGGGTTTGTGTTTGAAAGTTTTGATTTCGCTTGAGAGGGTATTTCGCTTGAATTGGCTTATTTCACTTGAATTTGTTTTCATCATGAGTGAAGAGTTTTACAACGCGTTTGCCACATCTTCGACTACTCCGGCTACCATTGCTCAAAACATGAATTTGGAAAATGAAACTGGAACTACACAAAAACCCCCGAAGCTTATGAGCATTCAGGAGTATTACGGATGGAAAGATAGGTTTGAAAACTGGGTACAAGCTAATCATCTGAGATCATGGGAATGTATTTTGAAGAAGTATGTACTACCACGTACAGATCTGCAAGTTGAAAAAGAAATCTCGGAATTCAATGACAAAGAACGTGACATGTACAGAGCTGAAAAAATGATGATCAGTCTTCTTCAGCAAGCTATTAAAGAAGACATCTTTGTATTGCTTCAACATGACAAAACATCAAAATCAATTTGGGATGCTCTTAAAATCAAGTTTGAGGGAAGTGAAAAGATGATTAAAAGTAAAAAGGCATTACTTAAGAAATTAATTGAAAGATAATGTCACTTAGTTCGGTCCATGTCTATGTTAAGCATAACCAAAGATCGAGAGGAATGGGTTGACAAGTTGGCTGACGCTTTACCTCAAAAAGAATGGAGTACTTATTTGATGATCTTGAAGAACACCGGTGAATATGATGGTTTGACGATTTCTCAGTTCATCGAGAAGATTGAGGGTCAAGATCTTGAACAGCAAAAGATTGCGAGGATGAATAATCCGAGTGGTCAACAAGACGTGAAAATGTATTATAAAGGCAGTATTCAAGAGGTTGAAAGAAGTCCGAAGATTCAAACTGCGTTTAGTGCTGGAAATTCATCTGAAAATGTTGATCAAGGTTCAAACAACAGCAGCGGTTTTTCTTCATATCCGAGTGTTAATCCCAAGAGTTCATCTTCAAGTTTCCATACACAAAGTTCAAAAAGTGGAAATGGTTTTGTGATACAATGCAACATTGCATTGAATCTTCCAGAAGGTCAAAGCTTTTCTGAAGAAATTGCCAAAGATCACATGTCTTTACTTGCAACCGTGCTATAATCCTATGAAGGTTTAGTTGCAGGGAGAATCGGGAATCCTATGCTAACAAAGGAGGATTACGATCAGATAGACGCTGAAGAATTAGAGCTCATGGACATCAAATGGTGTCTAGCTAGTGTTCCGAGGAGAGCTGAAAAGTTCAAGATGATTACTGGAAGAAATGATTTTCTTGATGTACATGTTTCTACTTTAGGTTTTGATAAATCTAAAGTTACTTGTTTTCGATGCAGGGAGAAAGGTCATTTCAAGAGGGAATGCAAGAATCGAGAAGCAAGTGAAACAAAGAATCCATTCGGAAAAGACGATTACTACCGGAAAGCCATATATCAACAAGTTGGTCAACAACAACAACAACAAGAACCACAAGTGGCTCATGGTAGAAAAGTGATAGAGGATTCTTCAAAGAGAGCGTGTTTAGTCAATCAAGAAAATTTCAGCTGGGATAAATACATATCATCCGACAGCAAAGCATGTCTAATCAATCAAGATGATGAAAGATTACCTGAAGGTTTTAGCTGGGATATGTTTGTGGATGAGAAAGGAGAGTTTAAAGCTTTCATTGCTAAAATTGTGAATGAACCAGATATGTTTACCGAGTGGATGAATGCTATTGGTGTTAGTGTGAAGAATGAAGAAGAAAAATCTGTTTCATCAGATGAAAGCTCACAAAGTTCATATGAAAGTTCAGAAAGAGAAACTGATTTTGATCAAACACCATCTAATTCTAGTTTTTCAGATGACAGTTCTGAAAAGTCAATAGAGTTTGATCAATCACCAACTGATAACAGTGGTGATGATGAAGAAGAAAGGCATATTAATGTTGCAAAAACTCATCTATCTCCTGAAAGCTTTCATTTTTATTTTGCAGATCGCTTGGAGAAGCTGAAGGAGAGACGAGCAGCAAAAGAACAAAAGCAAATGAAGTCTGAAAGTGTTGTTCAAGAAGATGAGACTGTTCAAAATGATGAAGTTAAAAGTGTTGTTGAGGAGATTGTTGAAACAGAGAAGGTGACTGAAGCTGAAAAAGTTGTTGAATCAGAAAAGATTATTGAAGTAGAAAAAATTATGGAAGTCATCAAGCCTTGTTCAAAGTGTCTAGAATCTTGCAAAGAATGTGCAGTAAAAGACGAAAAGTTGGCTGAGTTTGAGAAGATGAAGGAACAATTACTGTTCAATCTCAATTACGTGAAGGAATCCTATGATGTATTGAATAGAACAGTAACTGGTCTTCAAAAAAAAATTCTGAGAGAGAAGACGCTTTGACAATGATGAATGCAACAATGATGACGAAGCAAAAAAGCTATAAACTATTACATTGAAGAATGTGCAAAGCTAAAACAAGAGTTGGAGACTGAGAAAATTGAGAATGAGAGAATCAGACGCTTATTACAAAGTTATTATAGTTCTGATTATCTTATTGATCGAATTTATCCAACTGTTGCAGGTTTCGAAGCATTTCAGGATGAGAAGCTAAAGAAGAAGGATACTGGTAAGAAACTGAGTGTTAGCTATAACAAGTGTCCGCCTCCGATCTGGGAAGGTTATTCTCCTAGAAAACCAAATGAGGAGCAAGTTCAAAAGGCAGTCAATATAAAACTGAAGTCTGATATAACCGATGAATTACCAGAAAACACTGACGTCACTTTCACATCGTCTGACACTGATCATGAGTCTGAGTTAATTAAAAAGGTGGTCGATCAGGTGTTGGATACAGATAAGGAGTCTGCGTCTGGAGGTTCAAGTTCGTCAGTCAACAGTCAAAAACCGTCGGTTAAAAGGGTTTATAGTAAAGAGTTTTTGCTATCAAAATCTAATTTGAATGACGAAACATTTGAAGTTGCATACACTTTGAATGATTCTGACAAATTATATTCTGATAGAGAATTTCCAATAAGAAGTGTTAGATTTGAAATGATCAAAAAGGTTTTCAAAATGACAGAAATTAATATTTCTGAAATAAAAGATTTAAATCTTACTGAAAAACCTAAAAAATACACTTCAAGAGTTCAACAGCGATTAAACAAGAAAAAAGGTTACAGTTCTGGTTCTGGTTTTCAAAAGAAACCAAACCATAATGGTCATTTCAAAAAGAAAGGTTTAGGTTTTATTCCACCTGAAAATTATAAAAATGACAAAATTTCTAAAACAAACACAAAATTTGTTTCAGGAGGAAGTGCTGAGGAAGAACAGAAGAAACCTTTCTGGAGACAATCAAACCAGGAGTTTCTTGCTGAAAGGAAAGGAACTGGAGTTTTTCACAGAAAAGAGACTAGAACCTGTTTCAAATGCAATGAAGTTGGTCACATTGTATGGAACAGTTCTCAAGCTACTAAGACAAAACAGGGAGTCTCTGAAAAACTTAAAGATAAGGTTGTCGACGTTGAACCACCAATTCAGAAATTCAAAATTTTTGAAAATTCAATTTATGAAGTTGGTGAGTGTTCGAAGAAAAATTTTTACAAAAAGAGAGCCAAAGACAACCAAACGTGGGTTGTTAAGAAGTTATCTGAGAAAGTCGACGATGATTCTGGTTCCACAAAGCCAGAAGAGCCACAAGTTGAGATTAAAGAAGAGAATTCAGTACCTTCAGTGATTGATGATAATTTTCCATCATTGAAGGATGAAAAGTTTAAACAAAAAGTTGGTAAGGTTGTGATCTCAAATCAATTCTATTCTGACAAGAAAGAATTTGATGTTGAGAAAGTTTTTAATGGCAATGTGAAAAAGATTTTTGAAAAAATGGTCGAGGGAAAGGCCAAAGGGGTTAAAGATTTTTATGCAACAAAGAAGGCAACTTATAACCCTACTGAACAAGAGTTAAAATCACCCAAGGTTGGTCAGACTTGGGTGGAAATTCTTTTCCTTAAAAATCTGACTTTGCCGGAGATCCCAAGTTTGTAATCGTGGATCAGGAATCGGCATCATTCTTGTGAAAATAGATTTTGTGAAAGATTATAAAAATTGTTTAAATTTTACAGATTGTGAATTGCCGGAGATCCCAAGTTTGTAATCGTGGATCAGGAATCGGCATCATTCTTGTTAAAATAGATTTTGTGAAAGATTTTAAAAATTGTTTAAATTTTACAGATTGTGAATTGTCGGAGCTTCCAGGTTGGTAAGTGTGAAGCAGGAATCGACATCTTTATTGGTAAAATGATTTGTGTAGATGTGGTATTCCTACAAATGGTAAATCAGGGACATTAAATTGTACTTGATTTTCTTACAAGTGATACAGAGGTTTGTTCTGACAAAGTGATTACTCAAGGTCATTAATTTGAACTTGATGTAATCCTCATATAAGTGGTTAAAAAACAATGTGATGAACCCCGAACCTACAAGTGGTTAAAACAAACTTATTTTCCGGAAAAACCATTTTGATTAAAACAAACTGAAGTGTTTTGAAATCTAAATGGGAAAATAGTTTGTTGAAATGGGGAGTTCTGATTGTTTATGCCAAAAGGATGGCGATTTGAAGCGATTCGATATCAGTTTGTCAATTTTCTGTATAGTTTTGTTTTCAAATTTCATTAAATGTGTTTGCATTTTAAGGGGAGTAAGAAATTTCAGAATATCCAAAAATATTAGAAAATTTGAAAAAACCAAAAACATGATACAATCAAAAATGAGTTTTGTTGTTAAAAGAGGAAATGATAGTACATCAGTGGACTATCACAACATGCTAAAGAAATGGAAAGTTAAAAATGTGATAAACAATCTCACTGTGGATATGCCAAAAACATGATAAAATCAAAAATGAGTTTTGTTGTTAAAAGGGGAAATAATAGTACATCAGTGGACTATCACAACATGCTAAAGAAATGGAAAGTTAAAAATGTGATAAACAATCTCACTGCGGATATGCCAGTAGGTTTTTGCACATTTAGTAGATTGTGACGAGATATAAACCTAAAATTTCAAACTTGCTTATATAGTGGGCAGGGGCGGATTCAGGCTGGTTCACCGGGTTCCCGGGAACCCAGTCGATTTGGAAAAAAAAAACGTTTTTTTGTAGTGTAAACCTTGTATGATTTGGAAAAAAACGTTTTTTTGTAGTGTAAACCTTGTATGATTTGGAAAAAGGAACCCAGTGAAAAAACTGGCTGGATCCGCCACTGATAGTGGGGAACATTTCTTGGATATATAGGTAACCCCTGAAATCTTGTTTGAAAGGTCCCTCTTTCTGATATACTAGATCTTTATACTCAGTGATATCTGGGGTATTATCTCGGGACTTCTGCTGAATGGAAATTCTGACCTAGTCCCCGTATAATACTTTCTGCAAATGCTTGAAATATAGCGCCGCCCTCAGCAAAAATGATGAAATAATAAAATTGATAATCATTGCTGATGAAGAAAAGATCCTCTAAAGGGGACACACCAAAAGTTGAGCCGTCATCTCTCTGCTGAACGGAAGTTCTGACCTGAGCTCTCACGGTTTCGCATCTAACCCCTTTACAGATATCATCTGTGGTATACTCACCTGTAAGACTGAATATTGGGATCTGGATACGGGAGTATATTCAAGTAGTGGGACACACGGATAAGTTTAAGTGCTTAAAACACTAATATCGTATCTCGAAACAGTTGAACTTTGTGTGAAAATTTAAGTGGATCAATATACTGACAATCTAAGTGAATTGTTTAGAACTTAAAATGAAATGAAGCTTAACGGTGTTGATGATTTGTCTCATAAAATGATATGATCCTCTTACACAAACTCACAAAAATATTGTCTGTAAATATTTCTTTTCTGCATTTCTTTCAAGACTCAAAAATCCAAAAAGATTTTAAGTGTGTTTTAGCATAAAATTTGAAAAATCCAAAAATATTTTCGACAACTGATGTTGAAAAGCTGATTTTCAAAATTTCAAGTGCTAAACATGATGACTATTTTGTGAGGGGGAGTCTGTTTAAATCTAAAATGTTTGAATATTCTTCTGCAAGTGATCACAGATATTCTGGTTGTTTTGAGAGGGAGAGTCTGAGTTGGTGCATACATTTTAATATTAAATGTTAAATTTGTGAAATTTATTGTGAGGTAGAGTCTGTGCAGGTTTGAGTAAGAGATGGGTTAATAGATCCTGAGAAGCATGTGATTGGAGAGAGCCAGATTTCGATTCCGAGCACAGTATGAGCCAGGCAACGATCTTGAACCTGTGAGAGACAGATTATGATCCTGAAGCTGATGATGCTGATGAACTTAAGGAATGCCAGCACATCGAAAGGGGGAGTCTGAAGACATCCGAGTGAAGGATAGAGGATTTGTAAGTAAAAGTGATGTGTGTCGGTGTGTATATAATTTTTATATATATTTAAGCCCCTTTTTACACTTTTAGCCAAGTTTTAAATTTATAAAACACGATATTTACTAACACTAAACACACATATGGGCAAGTGCACCCATCATGGACGTAGTATAGTGTTGGTAAGATACCGAGGTCGTCCAAGGACACAAGAGCTTTTAATACCGGTTTATCCTCAATGTCTAACCAAATCAAAAAGTGAGAAAAATGTTTTAAACTAAGAAAAATAAAAACTAACTAAATGCTGAAAAATAAAATAAAAATAAAAACAGATAGACAAGATGAATCACTTGGATCCGACACGTGTGTTAGTATAACCTTTGATTATTTTCGCACTTTTGCACTTGTTTAAGAGATTATCTTAGTTATTGTAGTAGGCCCCTCTTTTGAAGGCGACGTTACCCTCAACCCAGTAGTTTGAGTCAGCAAGGATACAATCCTAAAGGGTCGGATTATTGAAAGATAATGAATTAAGTTATTAATGCAAATTGTGGTAGGCCTCGCTTTCGGCGGAGACGTTACCCTCGGCTAAGTAGTCTGAGTCAGCAGGGATACAGTCCTAAATAGCCGGGTTATAGTATTAATAGTAGTTAACTTATGAGGGGGTCAAAGAGTTTGGATCCCCGCCATCCAATACCTATGGGCATTGAAGGAGATCCTACTAAATTTGACCCAGGTCCCAAGCAGGACCTCTAAATGCTGAACAAGGGCAAGACCCTTACCAAACCGTTCCCTTAACCCCCGACCAGGTAGCCAACATACCTCCATATAGACCGTGGAGATATGAATGGTGAAAATCTTTTATTTTATATAGACAGTAAAATAACGCCAAGACACCACGGACAAACGATAAGGAGAGATCACCTTCAACATAAGTAACTAGTTATTAAAGTCATTAATACAAAACCAAATAAAAAGTGCAAAAGATTAAAAATAAAAAGTATTATACTAAACACTTGTCTTCACCAAGTGATGTAAGAGACTTAGGCAAACATGGCCTTGATTGTCAAGAACTCTTACGATCAATCTTGGATCCCGAGACGACTCACACACTCTATGATGGACAATGGATGATGGTGGTGGATGATGGTGTTATGGTGGTGGTGGGTGGTGGATGAAGTGTGAGAGAGGTGGTGTGCCAAGGGATGAGATGGAATGAAGCCAAGCACCCCTATTTATAGGCTGAACAGAAGGCTGGGCACGGCCCCGTGTCCGCTGGACACGCCCCCGTGCCCGTCTGACATTCTCTCTCTTCATTAATTGTAATTCGCAATTACAATTAATGTGCCTGCTGTACTTTCACCACGCCCCCGTGCCCGCTGGACACGGCCCCGTGGTGGGCAATGGAAGCTTCTACTGGTTTGTCTTTTCTGCTGCTTCCTGGGCACGCCCCCGTGTTCGCTGGACACGGGGCGTGTTCAGTCTCTGTTTTCTCTTCTTTGCCTTGGGAGGTGCCGTTGAGGGTCCGGGCAGTCTACTTTTGTTCCTGTTCTTGTATTTATGCTAGAATTAGTTGTCTTTTTGCTTCTTTTGTGATTTTGAGCTCATTTCATCCTGAAAATACAAAAGGAAGACAAAAACACTCTTTTTCCAACATTAGTACTTAAAAAGGGTTAGTTTTATGCCTTAATTGATGTGATTTATATGTTGCATTTTACATACATCAAATACCCCCACACTTGAACTTTTGCTTGTCCTCAAGCAAAACTCTTTAAATGTGGCTCACACTCCCAAATGGAATAGGTAGAAGAGAAGGTTTTTAGCTTGTCCTAGAGTGTCGGGAATCCAAGGTCTTTGTACGTTTTATTTTTATTTATTTACAATCCTATTCGTTATGATTTATTTTGAACGTTTCATAAGATAAATTACTTATTTGGGCATAGCATGCCTTATTAAAATTCCATTTATATACAAGTTCACATACCTCACGGGGGATCACTCAACACTCGGCCGAAGGTGTATATTTTTAGTGAATCACTCGAGAGCGGCATGGAACTTACGCCTTCCATAGGCTTGCCAAGCAATCAATCCTCCTCCTTTTTAACTTTTTACCTTTGTAAATATCAAGAGGACTTTTGGGGTGAAGGGTTAGGCTTGGGTTAAAGGTGGGTGGTTGGGTTAGTGGTTAGTAAAAAGGGCGAAAAATCGTAAAAAGCGTCGGTTTTCGTGACATACCTTGTTTTTAGTGACTTTTTATTTTGAACTATTTCTCCAAACAAGCTTTTATATAGCTTTTGTTTGTTTTTGACTTCATCATTTTTTTTTCATCACATAAAAAGGTGAGTTTACGAAAAACCGAGCTTGTTACTAAAATAAAAGGTGAAAAATAAAAAGGGTTTTTGGTGGGTAAAAAGGGTTTTGGGGTAATGAAATGAAAGGTTTAGGCTCAAAGGGGCTATCTAGGGGGATTTTGGGTAGGTGGTAAAAAAAATGAAAAATAATGGTTTTGAAAGAAAAAAAATGGTTAGTCCTAATGCCTCCATCACTTACTTACTTGGGTTTAAGTTGGTAAGGACCGGGAATGTATCGTCGTGGCAAGTTCTAGAGTTGTAAGAACCAAGCGGCTATTCACACAAGAAACGAAAAATGAGCATTTAGTCTAAATATGTATATTTTTATGCTCAATAAAGGCTCAAAACTCACTTTTGTGGGAATGGGTTTTTAATGTGATCAAGTATATATAATCGAATTTTTAACTAGACTTGTTATGCCGTTTCATAATTTTCTTATGTTGGTTCTTTGTTATCACGACGCTATCGGTTGTAAACTTATAAAAATATAACCTTTTTAGAACTTATTATTCCCAACTTAAACTAAGACAAGTAAATAAAAATAAAAAAAATGAAAAAGTTATTGAAAAAATTTGGGGTGTTTAGCGGTTCCAATAGAGTTTTGTGTAAGGCTTGTATTTAGGATTTGCAAAATTCAAGGTTTTAGCATCCCCCCCACACTTAAATTACACATTGTCCTCAATGTGTCCAAAAATAAGGTTTTTTTTTGTTGATTAGAATGTGTAAAAGTGGTTTAAAAAGCAAAGATTTTTGTTACTGGCAGTCTGAACACGGCCCCGTGTCCATTGGACACGGCCCCGTGGTGAACTGCCAGTATTGAAAACTTACAGAAGATGAACACGGGGGCGTGTCGGGTGGACACGGCCTCGTGTCTGGCAAATAAATGCAGGTCAGTAACCAAATAGCAAGTCTGGGAGATGAACACGGGGGCGTGTCGGCTGGACACGTCCCCGTGTGGACAGTCTGTGAGCCTGAAAAACAGGTTTTGTCTCCCGGTTTCTCCATTTCGGGGCTGCAAGTGCTAATGTTTAGCACTCTAACCCTTGCATTGTACCTGTCTAATCACTCAATGCCAAACCAAACAAACATAAACCATCCTAATTTACCATCGTCAAGTATCATCCAAGCATAATGTAAAAATAAAACAAAGATAAAAGAAATAGTTAAAGAAAGTAAATTGTTCAACAAGCGGCACGCAGGCCGTAAATTGTTCGATAGAGAAGGGTACTTAAACCTGTGGGCTCATCACCAACCTGCCCCTCGTTCCTCCAAGCCTCCTACTCCATGTCTTCATCACTACCATCGCCTCCACCCCCATGCCTCGCCATGTACTCTCGGATGCTACCGATATCATCTTGTATATCGTTAATGTTGCGCTCGATAGCTCCAACCCGGTGGTATGTGTTGTTGGCGAGATTGTAGGTGTTCCTGGTGCACATAAGGTTTTCCTGCAAAAGATCATGTAAACTTTGAAAGTTAGGAAAACCGCCTCCTTGAGAGGAGGATTGACCCGGATCGCCTTGGGGTGGGTACTGAAAATAGGGAGGTGGTGCATGAAGAACTAGAGCCTCCTGCGGGTTCCATGCATAGCCTTGCGTCCTTTGAAAGCTCACCGTCCCGTCTTCCGCCTCATAAAGTAAGTTCATGGCTCGGCAAATGTGGTAGTCAACTCGTCCCGACCATGGACTCCTTTCAAAGGACCTTGGGATATTCGTGAAATGCTTGAAAAGACGGTACACCCATCCCCCGAAGAAGATAGGTGTAGGAGCGTGAGCAAGGCGATTTAGGTGCATGTTCCGTAACAAGAGATAAGGAACATCGAGAGGCTTCTGGTTGTGGATGCAGTGAAGGACAACCAAATCTTTCAACCCTACAACGCCACTACTGTCGTGACGCTGGTTCAGCGAGTAGGTGAGGAGCCTGTGAATGTAGCGGTAAAGCGGGTCCCTCAGTTTGGTGCTTTTGGTGCTGCTCGGGTTGTAGATTCCTTCACCTATTTGAGCCCATGCGGCTTGGCGTTCAGTTGCATCCAAGTCTCGTAATCCCCCAGTATTCTCTTCATTTCCCGATTCCTCTTCACTATATAGCCCTATGATAGCTCCAAACTGTGCCATGGAGGTTGTGAATGTGGTCCCTCCACATCGGAATGTGACTGCGTCATGGTCAAACGGGTCACACCTTGAGTTGAAAATGAAAGTACTGTAAAACTCCATTGTGCATTGATGCACCGACCGAAGCCGGGTGTTCAATGCAACAGCCAGTGGACCTCTCACAATGTTGTTGAATCGGTCAAGTTGATTCACCATGGTTAGCAAGTCGGTACACGCCCGCCTCGGGTACTCTTCCGGTCTCGTTTGTAGTACCTCGTATCGTTCCCTAGCGTCAAGTTCGCTTGCGTTAAACCTCGTGAATTTTGACATCTGAAAGAATACATCAAAAGATAGTACGAAACAAGGATAATTGGAGCGAAACTGCAAACAGTGGGCTGGACACGGCCCCGTGTTCAGCGGACACGACCCCGTGTCCAGGCGTCTGTAACCCAAAAATTTCATTTTTCGTCCCGGTTTCGAAAACCTGAAAATTTTTAGCCCAATAGTAGCGGTTTCCCCCGAAAATGAAACCCTAAGTGTCGTTTTTCCCAAAACAAACCGTTTACCCTTTCAATTTCGTGTTTTTCAGTTCAAGAACAAGGGTTTGTGGTTTTAGTTGGAAATCGAACGAATCTATCAACAATACATGTTTATTTACTTCCTACTATACTAATCTAAACTACTACTAACAGATTTCATCAAAAATTTTGAGTTCGATCCGGATGAACATGAAGAACCCTAGATTTTTCCCCAATTTTTGATGTTTTAACTACATGCAAGTAACTAATCTAACTACCAGAGATGATAGAATCATACCTTGACGTTGTTAAACTCGGTAGTGACGTCGGAAAACTGCAGAAAATCGCCTGGAACCAGAGCGTTTTCGGCTATACGGGGCGTGTGGAATGGTGTAACTGATAGGAAAAGAGGGTTTTATCCCGACAGTTGCCTCGACACGGCCCCGTGTCCAGCGGACACGGCCCCGTGCCGGGCAAAGTTTTTGAAAATTTTTTTTTTTTCACGATGTGCTCGTGTGCATGCCCCTTATTTCCGAAAATGGCTAGAAGACTTACCGGTTTTGAAACGTACACTTACCTGTAACACGTCGGTTATGAGGTTATTCGTTAACCGTTTGAAGTGAGATCTCCTCTTCCTCATCCTCAATGGATCCTCGGTAGAGTTTTAGCCGTTGGCCATTGACTTTAAATGGTATCCCATTTCGAGTTTTAATTTCTACCGCACCGTGTGGAAAAACATGGGTGACGGAAAAAGGTCCTGACCACCTAGATTTTAGCTTACCAGGAAATAATCGAAGTCGTGAATTAAACAATAGAACTTGATCTCCAACCCGAAATTCATTAGATTTAATATATTTATCATGTAGATTTTTCATTCTTTCTTTATAAATTTCGGAGTTAGAATATGCATAATTCCTTAGCTCGTCTAATTCATTTATTTGACAAAATCCATTTTTACCGGCATTTTCTAAATCTAAGTTCACGTTTTTTATTGCCCAGTAGGCTTTGTGAGCTATTTCTACTGGCAAGTGACAACTTTTTCCATAGACGAGTTTATATGGGGTTGTGCCTATAGTGGTTTTATAAGCAGTTCGAAAAGCCCATAAAAGCGTCGTCTAACTTGTCGGCCCATTCTTTTTTATTTATTCCTACGGTTTTTTCAAGTATTCGTTTAAACCTCGAATAGTCACTTCGGCTTGCCATTTGTTTGAGGGTGATATGCTGTTGAGACCCGGTGATAGACCCATACCTTGTTAAATTTTTTTTCGAGTTGATGATTGCAAAAAGGTACCTCTATCACTTATTAAAGCCTTTGTGTCCCGAAGCGAGAAAACAGTTTTTTCAAAAATTTACCACTACTCTTCCATCATTTGTTGGAAGAGCCTCGGCCTCCGCCCATTTAGACAAGTAATCGACTGCCAACAAGTATATATTTGTTTCCCTT